>NW_023045563.1:0-25737 GCF_011762505.2 Arvicanthis niloticus | reverse complement strand
TTCTCTCCTGTCTGTATGCCATTCTGTCTTCTCCTCTCTCTGAATGCCCTTCTCTCTTCTCCTTTTTATGGATGCCCTTCAGTCTTCTCCTCTCTTTGGATGTCCTTTGTTCTCTCCTCTCTCAGGATTCCCTTCTTCCCTCTCCTCTCCCTTGATACCCTTCTGTCTTCACCTCCTTCTGGATGTCCTGTCCACTCCTCTCTCTGTATGCTCTTCTATTCTCTCCTCTCTCCGGATGCCCTTCGGTTCTCTCCACCCTGTAGATTTCCCTCCGTCCTCTCTCTCTGGATGCCCTTCTGCTCTCTCCTCTCTCTGGATGCCCTTCTGTTCTCTCCTCTCTCTGGATGCCCTTCGGTTCTCTCCTCTCTCTGGATTCCCTTCTGTCTTCTCCTCTCTCTTGATGCCTTTCTCTTCTCTCCTCTTTCTGTATGCCCTTCTTTTCTCTCCTCTCCCCTGATACCCTTCTCTCTTCTTTTCTTTCTGGATGGCCTTCTGCTCTCTCCTCTCTCTGGATTCCCTTCTGCCTTCTCCTCTCTCTGGATGCCCTTCTATTCTCTCCTCTCTCTAGATGCCCTTCTATTCTCTTTTTATCAAGTTCCCCTTCTGTCTTCTACTCTCTCTGTATGGCCTTCTTTACTGTTTTCTGTGGCTGCCCTTCTGACCTCTCCTCTCTCTGGATGCCCTTCTTTTCTCTCTTCTCTCTTAAGGCCATTCTGTCAACTCCTGTCTCTGGAAGTCCTTCTGCTCTCTCCTCTCGCTGGATGCCCTTCTGTCTTCTCCTCTTTCTGGATACCTTTCTGTTCTCTACTCTCTCTACATGCCCCTCTGTCCTCTAGTCTCTCGGGATGCCCTTATGTTCTCTCCTATCTCTGGATGTTCTTCTGTCTTCTCCATTCTCTGGATACCATTCTATTCTCTACTCTCCCTGGATGCACTTCTGTCTTCTCTGCGCTCTGGATGCTCTTCAGTTCTCCCCTCCCTGTAGATGTGTTTCTGTCTTCTCTCTCTGGATGCCCTTCTGTTCTCCCCTCCCTCTGGATGCCCTTCTGTCTTCTCCTCTCCCTGGATGCCTTTTGTTTTCTCCTTTCTTGGAATTCCCATCTTCCCTCTCCTCTCTCTGGATGCCCTTCTGTGGTCTCCTCCCTCTGGATGACCTTCTGTCCTCTCCTCTCTCTGAATGGCCTTCTGTCTTCTCCTCTCTTCTTATGCCCTTCTGTTTTCTCATCTCTTCAGCTTCTCTTCTGTATTCTCCTCTATCTGGATGTCATTAGGGTCTCTCCTCTCTCTGGATGCTCTTCTGTTCTCTCCTCTCTCTGGATATCCTTCTGTTTCTCCTCTCTCTGGATGCCCTTCTGCTCTCTTCTCTCTCTGGATGTCCTTCTGTTCTCTTCTATCTCCGGATGCCCTACTGTCTTCTCCTCTCTCAGTATGCCCTTCTTTCTTCTCCTCTCTCTGGATGCCCTTCGGTTCTCTCCTCTCTCTGGATTCCCTTCTGTCTTCTCCTCTCTCTTGATGCCCTTCTCTTATCTTCTCTTTTTGGATGCCCTTCTGTTCTCTACTCTCCCCATATACCCTTCTCTCTTCTACCCTCTCTGGATGCCCTTCTGCCCTCTCCTCTCTCTGGATTCCCTTCTGTCTTCTTCTCTCTTTGGATGCTCTTCTGTTCTCTGCACTCTCTAGATGCCCTTCAGATCTCTTCTCTATCTAGATGCCCTTCTGTCTTCTACTCTTGCCGTATGGCCTTCTTTACTCTTTTCTATGGATGCCCTCCTGTTCTGTCCTCTATCTGGATTCCCTTCTTGTCTTCTCTTCTCGCTGGATGCACTTTCATCCCTCCTTTCTCTAGATTCCCTTCTTTCCTCTTTCTCTCTGGATGCCTCTCTGTTCTCACATCTCTCTGGAAGCCCTTCTGTGCTCTCCTCTCTCTGGATGCTCTTCTGTCCTCTCCTCTCTATGGATGCCCTTCTGTCTTCTCTGCTCTCTGGATGCCCTTCTGTTCTACCCTCTCTGTGGATGTGTTTCTGTCTTCTCCTCTCTCGTTGCCCTTCTCTTCTCTCCTCTCTCTGGATGCCCTTCTGACCTCTCCGCTCCATGGATGCCCTTCTGTATTCTCTTCTCTCTGGATGGCTTTCTGTTCTCTTCTATCTGGATCCCTTCTGTCCTCTCATCTCTCTGGATGCCCTTCTTCAGTCTCCTCTCTCTGGAGGCCATTCTTTCCTCACCTCTATCTGGATGCCCTTCTGTCCTCTCCTCTCTCTGGATGCTCTTCTGTTCTTTCCTCTCTCTGCATTCCCTTTTTGTCTTCTCTCCTCGCTGGATGCCCTTCTCTTCTATCCTCTCTCTAGATTCCCTTCTGTCCTCTATTCTCTCTGGATGCCTCTCTGTTCTCACATCTCTCTGGAAGCCCTTCTGTGCTCTCCTCTCTCTGGATGCTCTTCTGTCCTCTCCTCTCTCTCTGGATGCCATTCTGTCTTCTCTGCTCTCTGGATGCCCTTCTGTTCTACCCTCTCTGTAGATATGTTTCTGTCTTCTCTTCTCTAGTAGCCCTTCTCTTCTCTCCTCTCTCTGGATGCCCTTCTAACCTCTCCTCTCCATGAATGCCCTTCTATCTTCTCCTCTCTCTGAATGGCTTTCTATTCCCTCCTGTCTGTATCCCTTCTGTCTTCTCCTCTCTCTGGATGCCCTTCTTCAGTCTCCTCTCTCTGGAGGCCTTTCTTTCCTCTCCTATCTATGGATGCCCTTCTGTCCTCTCGTCTCTCTGGATGCCCTTCTGTTCTCTCCTGTCTCTGGATGCCGTTCTATCCTCTCCTCTCTCTAAATGCCCTTCTGTTCCCTCCTCTATCTAGATGCTCTTCTGTCTTCTCTCTGTATGGCCTTCTTTACTCTTTTCTGTGGATGCCCTTCTGACCTCTCCTCTCTCTGGATGCCCTCTTTTCTCTGTTCTCTCTGGAGGACATTCTATCAACTCCTCTCTCTGGAAGCCCTTCTGTCTTCTCCTATCTCCCGATGTCCTTCTGTCTTCTCTTTCTGGATATCTTTCTGTTCTCTACTCTCTATACATGTCCTTCTGTACTCTATTCTCTCTGTACGCGCTTATCTTCTCTCCTATCTAGGGATGTTCTTCTGTCTTTTCCACTCTCTTGATACCGTTCTATTCTCTACTCTCCCTGGATGCACTTCTGTCTTTTCTGCTCTCTGGATGCCGTTCTGTTCTCCCTTCCCTGTAGATGTGTTTCTGTCTTCTCCTTTCTCTGGATCCCTTCTGTCCTCTCCTCTCTCTGGATGGTATTCTTCACACTCCTCTCTCTGGATGCCCTTCTGTTCTCTTCTCTCTCTGGATGCCCTTCTGTTCTCTCCTCTCTCTCTGGATTCCCTCCTTGTCTACTCCTCTTGCTGGATGCCCTTCTCTTCTCTCCTCTCTCTAGATTCCCTTCTGTCATCTATTCTCTCTGGATGCCTCTCTGTTCTCACATCTCTCTGGAAACCTTCTGTGCTCTCCTCTCTCTGGATGCCCTTTTGACCTCTCCTCTCCATGGATTCCCTTCTGTTTTTTCCTCTCTCTGGATGGCTTTCTGTTCTCTCCTTTCTCTAGATCCCTTCTGTCCTCTCCTCTCTGTGGATGCCCTTTTTAACTCTCCTCTCTTTGGATGCCCTTCTTTCCTCACTTCTCTCTGGATGCCCTTCTGTTTTCTTCTCTCTCTGTACTCCCTTTTTGTCTTTTCCTCTCACTGGATGCCCTTCTCTTCTATCCTCACTTGATGCCCTTCTGTCCTCTATTCTCTCTGGAATCCTCTCTGTTCTCTCGATGCCCTTCAGTCTTCTCTTCTCTCTGGATGCCTGACAATTTTCTCTGGATACCCTTCTGTCTTCTCTGCTCTCTGGATACCATTCTATTCTCTACACTCTCTGGATGCTCTTCTGTCTTCTCTGTTCTCTGGATGCCCATCTGTATTCTCCTCTCTGTGGATGCCCTTCTGACCACTCCTGTCCATGGATGCCCTTCTGTTCTATCCTCTCTCCCGATGCCCTTCTGTCTTCTCCTCACTCTGGTTGCCCTAATGTTCTCTCCTCTCTCTGGATTCCCTTTTTATCTTCTCCTCTCTATGGATGCGCTTCTTGTCTCTCCTCTCTCAAGATGCCCTTTTGTCCTTTATTCTCTCTAGAAACCCTTCTGTTCTCTCGTCTCTCTGGATTCCCTTTTGTGCTCTCCTCTCTCTGGATGCCCCTCTGTTTTCTCCTTTCTCTAGATGCCCTTCTGTCTTCTCCTCTCTCCCTCTGCCCTTCTGTTCTCTAGATTCTCTCGGTGCCCTTCAGTCTTCTCCTATCGCTGGATGCCCGACAATTTTCTCCTCACACTGGATATCCTTCTGTCTTCTCCTCTCTCTAGATGCCCTTCTCTTATCTCCTCTCACTGGATGCCATTCTGATCTCTCATCTCTCTGGATGCCCTTCTGTCTTCTCCTCTCTCCGGATGTCCTTCGGTCCTCTTCTCTCTCTGGATGTTTTTCAGTCTTCTACTTTCTCTGGATGGGCTTCTGTTCTCTCCTCTTTCTGGATTCTCTCCTGAACTCTCATTTCTCTGGATGCCCTTCTGTTCTCTCTTCTTTTGGGATGTCCTTCTGTCCTCTTCTCTCTCTGGATGCCTTTTTTCTTCTCCTTTCTTTAAACGCCCTTCTGGTCTCTCCTCTCTTTGGATTTTCTTCTGTCTTTTACTCTCTCTGGATGCCCAAATCCTCTCTCCTCTCTCTGAATGCCCTTCAGTCCTCACCTCTCTCTGGATGACTTTCTGTTCTCTCTTCTCTCTGGATGCGCTTGTGTTCTCTAATATCTCTGATGCTCTTCTGTTCTCCCCTCTCTGTGGATGCCCCTCTGTCCTCTCCTCTCTCTGGATGCCCTTCTGTTCTCCCCTCTTTCTGGATGCCCTTCTGTTCTCTCCTGTCTCTGTATGCTTTTTTCTCTCCTTTCTCTCTGGAAGCCCTTCTGTCTTCTCCTCTCTCTGGATGCCCTTTTGTATTCACATCCCTATGGATGATCTTCTGGACTCTCCTCTATCTGGATGCCCTTCTGTTGTCTCCTCTCCATGGATGCCCTTCTCTTGACTCTTTTCTCTGGATGCCCTTCTGTTTTCTCCTCTCCATGGATGCCCTTCTGTTCTCTCCTCTTTCTGGATGCCCTTCTGTTTTCTCCTCTCTCTGTATGACCTTCTTTACTCTCCTCTCTCTGGATGCCGTTCTGTCTTCGACTCTCTCTGGATGCCCTACTGTTCTCTCCTCTCTCCAGATGCACTTCTGTCCTTTCCTCTCTCTGGATGCCCTACTGAACTCTTCTCTCTCTGTATTTCCTACTGTCCTCTCATATCACTGGTTTCCCTTCTGTTCTCTTCTCTCTCTAGATTCTCTTCTCTACTCCAATCTCTATCGATGCCCTTCTGTCTTCTTCTCTCTCTGGAAGCCCTTCTATCCTCTCCTCTATCCAGATGCCCTTCTGTTCTCTCCTCTCTCTGGATGCACTTATGTCCTCTCCTCTCTTTTTATGCCCTTCTGTTCTCTCCTCCATCTGGATTCCCTTCTGTCCTCTCATCTCTCTGGATGTCCTTATGTTTTCTCCTCTACCTGGAAGACCTTCTGATCTCTCCTCTCTCTGGATGCTCTTTTGTCTTCTCTTCACTCTGGATGTGCTTCTCTCTTCTCCTCTCTTTGGATGCACTTCTGTTTTCACCTCTCTATGGATGCCCTTCTGTCTTCTCCTCTCTCTGGATGCCCTTCTGTTCTCTCCTCTCATTGGATTCTTTTCTGTCTTCTTTTTTCTCTGGATGCCTTTCTGACTTCTCTGCTCTCTGGATACCGTTCTATTCTCTACTCTCTCTGGATGCCCTTCTGACCTCTTTCTCTCTGGATGGCTTTCTGTTCTCTCCTCTCTCTGGATGCTCTTCTGTCCTCTCCTCTCTCTGGATGCCCTTCGGTCCTCACCTTTCTCTTGATGCCATAATGTTCTCTCCTCTCTCTGAATTCCCTTTTCGTCTTTCCTCTCTCTGGATGCGCTGATCTTCTCACCTCTCTCAAGATGCCTTTGTTTCCTCTATTCTATTCTATCTCTCCTCTCTCTGTATGTATGGATATCCTTTTGTTCTCTCATCTCTCTGGATTCCCTTTTGTGCTCTCCTCTCTGTGTATGCCCTTCTGTCATCTCCTCTCTCTAGATGCCCTTCTGTCTTTTCCTCTTTCCCTATGCCCTTCTGTTCTCTTGATTGTCTCGATGGCCTTCAGTCTTCTACTCTCTCTGGATGCCCGACAATTTTCTCATTACTCTGGATATCCTCCTTTCTTCTCCTCGATCTAGATGCCCTTCTGTCTTTTCCTCTCTCCCTATGCCCTTCTGTTCTATCAATTCTCTCAATGCCCTTCAGTCTTCTACTCTCTCTGGATGCCCGACAATTTTCTCCTTACTCTGGATATCCTTCTGTCTTCTCCTCTCTCTAAATGGCCTTCTGTTATCTCCTCTCACTGGATGCCATTCTGTCCTTTCCTCTCCCTGGATGCCCTTCTGTCTTCTCCTCTCTCCAGATGCCCTTTGGTCCTCTTCTCTCTCTGGATGTCCTTCAGTCTTCTGCTTCTGGATGGGCTTCTGTTCTTTCCTCTTTCTGGATTCTCTCCTGTAGTCTCATCTCTCTGGATGCCCTTCTGTTCTCTATTCTTTTGGGATGTCCTTCTGTCCTCTCTTCTCTCTGGAAGCCCTTCTGTCTACTCCTGTTTTGGATGCCCTTCTTTTCTCTCCTCTCTCTGGATGCCCCTTTTTCCTTTCCTCTCACTGGATATACTTCTGTTCTCTCCTCCCTCTGTATGCCATTCTGTTCTCTCCTCTGTCCGGATGCCCCTGTGTCCTTTGTTCTCTCTAGATGCCATTTCTGTCCTCTCTTCTAGCTGGATGCCCTTCTGTTCTCTTCTCTCTATGGATGATCTTCTGTTCTCTCATCTTTCTTGATGCCCTTGTGTCCTCTCCTCTCTCTGGATTCCCTTCTGTATTCTCCTTTCTCTGGATGCCCTTCTGTCCTCTCCTCTCTTTTGATGCCCTTCTGTTTTCTCCTCTCATCCAATGCTCTTCTATTCTCTCTTCTTTCTGGATGCTCTTCTGTATTCTCCTCTCTCTGGATGCCCTTCTTTACTCTCCTCTCTCTGGATGCCCTTTTGTTGTCTCCTCTCTATGGATGTCCTTCTGTCCTCTTCTCTCTCTGGATGCCCTACTGTCCTCTCCTTTCTCTGGATTTCCTTTTGTCCTCTTATATCTCTGGTTTTCCTTCTGTTCTCTTCTCTCTCTAGATTTTCTTCTGTCCTCTAATCTCTCTGGATGTACTTCTGTCTTCTCTTCTGTCTGGAAACTCTTCTGTCCTCTCCTCTCTCCAGATGCCCTTCTGTACTCTCCTCTCGCTGGATGCCCTTCTGTCCTCTCCTCTCTTTGGAATCCCTTATGTTGTCTCCTCTCTCTTGATGCTCTTCTGTTCTTCCCAATCTGTGGATGCCCTTCTGTCCTCTCCTCTCCTTGGATGCCTTTCTGTTCTCTCATCTTTCTGTATGCCCTTCTGTTCTCTCCTCCCTCTGTATGCCCTTCTTTACTCTCCCCTCTCTGGATACCCTTCTGTTCTTTTCTCTCTGGATGCCCTCCTGTGCTCACCTCTCTATGGATGCCCTTCTGTCTTCTCCTCTTTCTACATGCCCTTCTATATTCTCCTCTCTGTATATTCCTTTCTATTCTCTCATCTCTCTGGATTCCCTTCTATTATACTCTCTCTATGCATGCTTCTCTGTTCTCCTACCTCTCTGCATGCCCTTTTGTCTTATCCTCTCTCTGGATGCCCTTCTGTTCTATCTTATCTCTAGATTCTCTTCTGTTGTGTCATATCTCTCGAAGGCCTTCTCTTCTCTTCTCTCTCTGGATGATCTTCTGTTTGCTTACCTCTCTGTATGCTCTTCAGTTCTCTTCTCTCTATGGAAGATTTTCTGTTCTCTCATCACTCTGGATGTTCTTGTGTTCTTTCATCTCACTGGAAGCCCTTCTGTCTTCTCCTCTCTCTGCTTGCCCTTCTATTCTTTTCTCTCTGTATGCCCTTCTCTCTTCTCTTCTATCTGGATGCCCTTCTGTCAGCTCCACTCTCAGGATGTCTTATCCCCTCTCTGGATGTCATTCTGTTCTCTTGTATCAGTGAATACACTTATTTACTCTCTTCTAACAGGTTGCCCTTCTGTCCACTCCTCTCTCTGGATGCCCTTCTGTCCTCTCCTCTCTCTTGATGCCTATCTGTACTCTCATCTCTCTGGATGCCCTTCTATTATATTCTCTCTATGGATGCTCCTCTGCTCTCTTATCTCTCTGGATGCCCATTTGTCTACGCATCTCTCCGGATGGCCTTCTGTCTTCTCCTCTCTCTGGATGCCCTTCTGTACTCTGCTGTCTCTGGATTCCTTTCTGTTCTCTCTTCTTTCTGGATGTCCTTCTGTTCTCTCTTCTCTCTGGATGCCCTTCTGCCCTCTCCTCTCTTTGGATGCCCTTCTGTTGTCTCCTATCTCTGTAGGCCCTTCTTTACTCTCTTCTCTCTGGATGCCCTTCTGGTCTCTGCTCTCTTTCCCTATGCCCTTCTGTTCTCTAGGTTCTCTTGATGGCCTTCAGTCTTCCTCTCTCACTTGATGTCCTACAATTTTCTCCTCACACTGGATATCCTTCTGTCTTCTCCTCTCTCTAGATGCCATTCTGTTCTCTTCCTTTGGATGCCCTTCTGTCCTCTCCTATCTCTGGATGCCCTTCTGTCTCTTTGTCACTCTGGATGACATTTTTTCTCCTCTTTCTGGATTATCTTCTTTTCTCTCATCTTACTGGATGCCCATCTGTTTTCTCCTCTCTCTGCATGCCTTTCTGTTCTTTCCTCTCTCTGAATGTCCTTCTGTCCTCTCCTTTCTCTGGATGCCTTTCTGTCTTCTCAGTGCTCTCAGTGCTCTTCTGTTCTCCCCTCTCTGTGGATGCCCTTCTGTTCTCTCCTCTCTCTGTTCCCATTTTTACTCTCCTCTCTCTGGATGCCCTTCTGTTTTCTCCTCTCTCTGGATGCCCTTCTATTCTCTCCTCTCTCTGGATGCCCTTCTGTTCTCTCCTCTCTCTAAATGCCCTTCTGTCTTCTCCACACAATGGATGCCCTTCTGTTCTCTGTTCTCTCTGGAGGCCATTCTGTCCTCTCCTCTCTCTGAATGCCCTTCTATCCTCTCCTCTATCTGGATTCCCTTCTGTCCTCTCCTCTCTCTCGTTGCCCTTCTGTTCTCTTCTCACTATAGATGCTCTCCTGTACTCTCCTCTCTCTGGATGCCCTTCTGTTTTCTTCTCTCTCCGGATGCCCTTCTTTCTTCTCCTCTCTCTGGATGCCCTTCTGATCTCTTCTCTCTTTGGATGCCCTTCAGTCTTCCCCTCTCTGTGGATGCCCTTCTCTTCTCTCATCTCTCTAGAGGCCCTTATTTACTCTCTTATCTCTGGATGCCCTTCTGTCATATCCTCACTTGGGATTCCCTTATGTCTTCTCCTGTCTCCGGATGTCATTCTGTTCTCTCCTATCTCTGGATGTCCTTCTGTCTTCTCCTCTCCCTTGATGTTCTTCTATTCTCTCCTCTCTCTGGATTCCCTTTTGACCTCTCATATCTCTGTTTGCCCTTCTGTTCTATTCTCTCTCTATGTCTTTCAGTATTCTGCTCTCTCTGGATGGGCTTCTGTTCTCTTCTCTTTCTGGATTCTCTCCTGTACTCTCATCCCTTTGGATGCCCTTCTGCTCTCTCTTCTTTGGGGATGTCAGTCTGTCCTCCCCTCTCTCTGGATGCCCTTCTGTCTTCTCCTTTCTTTGGATGCCCTTCTGTTCTCTCCTCTCCCTGGATGCCCTTTTTTTCATCTCCTCTCACTGGATACCCTTCTGTTCTCTCCTCTCTCTGTATGCCCTACTGTTCTCTCCTCTATTTGGATGCCTTTGTGTCCTCTTCTGTCTCTGGATGCCATTTCTGTCCTCTCTTCTCTCTGGATGCCCTTCTGTCTTCTCCTCTTTCTGGATGCCCTTCTGTTCTCTTCTCTCTCTGGATGATCTTCTGTTCTCTCATCTTTCTTGATGCCCTTGTGTCCTCTACTCTCTCTGGATTCCCTTCTGTCTTCTCCTTTCTCTGGAGGCCCTTCTGTCCTCTCCTCTCTTTTGATGCCTTTCAGTTTTATACTCTCATCTGATGCTCTTTTATTCTCTCTTCTTTCTGGATGCCTTTCTGTATTCTCCTCTCTCTGGATGTCCTTTTTTACTCTCTTCTCACTGGATGCCCTTCTGTCTTCTCCTCTCTCTGGATGCCCTACTGTCATCTCCTCTCTCTGGATTTTCTTCTGTCCTCACATATCTCCTGTTTCCTTTCTGTTCTCTTATCTCTCTACATTCAGTTCTGTCCTCTAATCTCTCTGGATGCCCTTCTGTCTTCTTCTCTCTCTGAATGCCCTTCTGTCCTCTCCTTTCTCCAGATGCCCTTCTGTTCTCTCCTCTCGCTGGATACCCTTCTGTCCTCCCCCTTTCTTTGGATGCCTTTATGTTGCCTCCTCTCTTTCGATGGTCTTCTGTTCTTCACAATCTGTGGATGCCCTTCTGTCCTCTCCTCTCTCTACATGCCTTTCTGTTCTCTCTTCTCTTTGGATGCACTGGTGTCCCCTCTGGATGAAATTTGTCCCCTCTGGAGAAAATTGTCGGGCTTCTATAGAGATTAGAAAACAGAAGGGCATCGGGAGAGATGAGAGAAAAAAAGGGCATAGGGAGAGAGGAGAAGACAGAAGGACATCCAGAGAGAAGAGAGGACAGAAAGACATCCAAAGAGACAAGAGAACAGAGAGGCATCCAGAGATAACAAAGGACAGAAGGGCATCTAGGGCGAGAAGTGAAGAGAAGGGCATCCAGAGAGAGGAGAAGACAAAAATGGAATTTAGAGAGAGGAGAGAACTGAGGGCATCCAGAGAGAGGAGAAGACAGAAAGGAAGCTGGAGAGACGAAAGAACAGAAGGGCATAGGGAGAGAGAATACAGAAGGGCATGCAGAGAGAGGAGAGGACAGAGGGCATCCAGAGGGAGGAGAAGACAGAAGGGCATCCAGAGAGAGGAGTGGAAAGAAGGACATCCCTAGATAGGAGAGAACAAAGGGCATCCAGAAAGATGAGAAGACAGAAGGGCAACCGGAGAGAAAAGAGAACAGAAGGGCATCCAGAGAGAGGATAAGACTGAAAGACATTGGACAGAGGAGAGAACAGAAGTGCATCCAGAGAGAGGAGAGAGCAGAAGGGCATCCAGAAGAAGGAGAAGACAGAAGGCATCCAGAGAGAGGAGAGAAAAGAAGTGCATCCAGAAAGAGGAGAGAACAGAAGGGCATCAAGAGATAGTAGAGAACAGAAGGGTATCCCTAGAGAGGAGAGGACAAAAGGGCATCCAGAGAGAGCTGAGAACAGAAAAGCATACATAGAAATGAGAAGACAGAAGGGCATCCAGAGAGAGGCGAGGTTATAAGGACATACCGAGAGAAGAGAGAACAGAAGCACATCCAGAGAGATGAGAGAACATTAGAGAATTCAGAAAGAGGAGAGTACAGAAGCCAATCTAGAGTGAGCAGAGGACTGAAGGGCATCTGGAGGAGAAGAAGACAGAAGGGCATCCAGAGAGAGGAGAGGACAGAATGTCACTGAGTGCGAGGAAAGAACAGAAGGGTATCAAGAGAGAAGAGAAGACAGAAGGATATCTAGAGTGAGGAGAAAATTGTCGGGCATCCAGAGAGAGGAGAAGACAGAATGGTATCTGGAGAGACCAGAGAACAGAAGGGAATAGGCAGAAAGAAGAAGACAGAAGGGCATCCAGAGAGAGGAGAGTGAAGAAGGGTATCCAGAGAGAGGAGAGCACAGAAGGGCATCCAGAGAGACAAGAGAACAGAAAGGCATCCATAGAGAATAGAGGACAGAAGGGCATCTAGAGAGAGGAGAGAACAGAATGGCATCCAGAAGGAGGAGAAAACAGAAGGAAATCCAGAGAGAGAGAAGAGACAGGCATTCGGAGAGAGAAGACAGAAAGGCATCCAGAGAGGAGAGGAAAGAAGGGCATCTGGAAAGAGAAGAGAACAGAAGGCATCCACAGATAGGAGGGAACAGAATGGCATCCAAAGGGAGAAGATGACACAAGGGCATCAAGAGAGAGGAGAGAACAGAAGGGCCTCCAGAGAAAAGAGAGAGCAGAAGGGCATCAAGTGAGAGGAGAGTGAAGAAGGGCATCCAGAGAGTGGAGAGGACAGAAGGGATCCAGAGAGAGGAAAGAACAGAAAGACATCCTGAGAGAGGAGAAGACAGAAGGGCATCCATGGAGAGAAGAGATCAGAAGGGCATCCAGAGAGAGGAGAAGTCAGAAACATATCCACAGAGAGAAGGGAACAGAAGGGCATCCAGATAGCAGAGAAGACAGAAGGGCATCAGGAGATAGAAGAAGACAGAAGGGCATCCAGAAAGAGGATGGGACAGAATGGACTTCAGAGAAAAGAGAGAGCAGAAGGGCATCCACAGAAAAGGGTAAAGAAAGCAATACAGAGAGAGGAGAAAACAGAAGGGTATCTAGATAAAGGAGCGAACAGAAGGGCATTCAGAGAGAGGAGAGGGCAGAAGGGCATCCAGAAGGAGGAGAAGTTAGAAGGGCATCCAGAAAGAGGAGAGAACAGAAGTGCATCCAGAAAGAGGAGAGAACAGAAGGGCATCAAGAGATAGGAGAGAACAGAAGGGTATCCCTAGAGAGGAGAGGACAAAAGGGCATCCAGAGAGAGCAGAGAACAGAAAAGCATCTATAGAAATGAGAAGACAGAAGGGCATCTAGAGAGAGGAGAGGTCATAAGGACATACCGAGAGAAGAGAGAACAGAAGCACATCAAGAGAGATGAGAGAACATTAGAGAATCCAGAAAGAGGAGAGTACAGAAGCCAATCCAGAGAGAGCATAGGACTGAAGGGCATCCGGAGGAGAAGAAGACAGAAGGGCATCCAGAGAGAGGAGAGGAAAGAAGGGCATCCAGAGAGAGGAGAGCACAGAAGGGCATCCAGAGAGACAAGAGAACAGAAAGACATCCAGAGATAATAGAGGACAGAAGGGCATCTCGAGAGAGGAGAGAACAGAATGGCATCCAGAAGGAGGAGAAGACAGAAGAGAATCCAGAGAGAGAGAAGAGACAGGCATTCAGAGAGAGGAGAAGACAGAAAGGCATCCAGAGGGTAGAGGATAGAAGGGCATCCGGAAAGAGAAGAGAACAGAAGGGCTTCCAGAGATAAGAGAGAACAGAAGGGCATCCAAAGAGAGAAGATGACACAAGGGCATCCAGAGAGAAGATAGAAGGGCATCCGGAAAGAGAAGAGAACAGAAGGGCATCCAGAGATATGAGGGAACAGAAGGGCATCCAAAGAGAGAAGATGACACAAGGGCATCCAGAGAGAGGATAGAACAGAAGGGCCTCCAGAGAGAAGAGAGAGCAGAAGGGCATCCAGAGAGAGGAGAGTGAAGAAGGGCATCCAGAGAGTGGAGAGGACAGAAGGGATCCAGAGAGAGGAAAGAACAGAAAGCCATCCAGAGAGAGGAGAAGACAGAAGGGTATCCATGGAGAGAAGAGGTCAGAAGGGCATACAGAGAGAGGAGAATTCAGAAACATATCCACAGAGAGAAGGGAACAGAAGGGCATCCAGATAGCAGAGAAGACAGAAGGGTATCGGGAGATAGAAGAAGACAGAAGGGCATCCAGAGAGAGGAGGGGACAGAATGCCCTCTAGAGAAAAGAGAGAGCAGAAGGGCATCCAGAGAGAGGAGAGGGCAGAAGGGCATCCACAGAAAAGAGTAAAGAAGGCAATACAGAGAGAGAAGAAAACAGTTGGGCATCTAGATAGAGGAGCGAACTGAAGGGCATCAATAGAGAGAAGAGAACAGAAGGGCATCGAAGAGACTGGAGAAGACAGAAGCACTTCCATCGAGAGGAGAGAACAGATGGGCGTCCAGAAAGAGGAAAAAAGAGAAGGCATCTAGACCTAGAAGAGGACAGACAGGCATACTGAGAGACGAGAGAACAGAAGGGCATCCAGGGAGAGAAGAGAACAGAAAGGCATCCAGAGAGAGAAGAAGACAGAACGGAATCCAGGGAGAGGAGAGAACAGAAGGGCATCCAGAGAGTGGAGAAGACAGAAGGGAATCCCGAGAGAGGAGAGAACAGAAGGGCATTCGGAGAGAAGAGAAGACAGAAAGGCATCCAGAAAGAGGAGAGTGAAGAAGGGTATCCAGACTGAGGAGAGGAAATAAGGGATCCAGAGAGCGGAGAGAACAGAAATTGATCCAGAGAGAGGAAAAGACAGAATGGCATCTAGGGAGAGGAGAGATTAGAAGGGCATCCATGGAGAGGAAAGTTCAAAAGGGCATCTAGAGAGAGGAGAAGACAAAATCGCATCCACAGAGAGGAGAGTACTGAAGGGCATCCAGAGAGCTGAGAAGACAGAAGGGCATCCAGAGATAGGAGAGAATATAAGGGCATCCAGAGAGAGGAGATGACAGAAGGGCATCAAGAGAGAGGAAAAGAAAAATAAGGAAAATCCAGAAATAGGAGAGAACAGAAGTGCATCTAGAGAGAGGAGAAGACAGAAGGGCATCCAGAGAGAGGAGAAGACAGAAGGGAACCCAGAGAGAGGAGAGAATAAAAGGGCATCCAGAGAGAGGAGAGACCAGAAGGGTATCCAGAGAGAGGAGAGAAGAGAAGGGCATCCAGAGAGAAAAGAAGACAAAAGGGCATGCAGAGAAGAGAGGACAGAAGGGCATCAAGAGAGAGGAGAGTACAGAAGGGCATCCAGAGAGCAGAGAAGACAGAAGGGCTTCCAGAGAGAGGAGAGAACAGAAGGGCATCTGGAAAGAGAAGAGAGATGGCATCTAGATCTAGAAGAGGACAGACAGTCATGCAGAGAGACGAGGGGACAGAAGGGCATCCAGGGAGAGAAGAGAACAGAAGGGTCTCCAGAGAGAGGAGAAGGCAGAAAGGAATCCAAGGAGATGAGAGAACAGAAGGGCAATCAGAGAGAAGAGGACACAAGGGCATCCAGAGAGAGGAGAGAACAGAAGGGCATTCAGAGAGAGGATAGAACAGAAGGGTATCCAGATAGAGGAGAGGACAAACTGGCATCCAGAGAGATGAGAGAACAGAAGCACATCCAGAGAGATGAGAGAACAGGAGAGAATCCAAAAAGAGGAGAGAACAAAAGCCTATCCAGTGAGATCAGAAGACTGAAGGACATCCAGAGAGAGAAGGGGACAGAAGGGCATCCAGAGAGAGGAGAAGACAGAATGGCATCCAGTGAGACTAGAGAACAGTAGGGCATCTAGATAGAGGAGAAGACAGAAAGGTATCCAGAGTGAGGAGAAATTTGTCAGGCTTCTAGAGAGAGGAGAAAACAGAAGGGCATCGGAAAAGATGAGAGAAAAAAAGTGCATAGGGAGAGAGGAGAAGACAGAAGGACATTCAGAAAGAAGAGAGCACAGAAATGCATCCAGAGGGACAAGAGAATAGAAAGGCATCCAGAGAGAACAGAGGACAAAAGGGCATCTAAGGAGAGAAGTGAAGAGAAGGGCATCCAGAGAGAGGAGAAGACAAAAAGGGAATTTAGAGAGAGGAGAGAAATGAGGGTATCCAGAGAGATGAGAAGACAGAAAGGAAGCTGGAGAGATGAGAGAACAGAAAAGCATAGGTAGAGAGAATACAGAAGGGCATCCAGAGAGAGGAGAGGAGAGAGGGCATCCAGAGGGAGGAGAAGACAGAAGGGCATCCAGAGAGAGGAGTTGGAAGAAGGGCATCCCAAGATAGGAGAGAACAAAGGGCATCCAGAGAGAGGAGAAGACAGAAGGGCATCTGGAGAGAGGAGAGAACAGTAGGGCATCCAGAGAGAGGATAAGACAGAAGGACATTGATGAGAGGAGAGAACAGAAGGGCATCCAGAGAGAGGAGAGAGCAGAAGGGCATCCAGAAGGAAGAGAATACAGAAGGGCATCCAGAGAGAGGAGAGAACAGAAGTGCATCCAGAAAGAGGAGAGAACAGAAGGGCATCAAGAGATAGTAGAGAACAGAAGGGTATCCCTAGAGAGGAGAGGACAAAAGGGCATCCAGAGAGAGCAGAGGACAGAAAAGCATCCATAGAAATGAGAAGACAGAATGGCATCCAGAGAGAGGAGAAGTCATAAGGACATACCGAGAGAAGAGAGAACAGAAGCACATCCAGAGAGATGAGAGAACATTAGAGAATCCAGTAAGAGGAGAGTACAGAAGCCAATCCAGAGAGAGCAGAGGACTGAAGGGCATCCGGAGGAGAAGAAGACAGAAGGGCATCCAGAGAGAGGAGAGGACAGAATGTCACTGAGTGAGAGGAAAGAACAGAAGGGTATCAAGAGAGAAGAGAAGACAGAAGGATATCTAGAGTGAGGAGAAAATTGTCGGGCATCCAGAGAGAGGAGAAGACAGAAGGGCATCGGGAGAGACCAGAGAACAGAAGGGAATAGGTAGAGAGGAGAAGACAGAAGGGCATTCAGAGAGAGGAGAGGAAAGAAGGGCATCCAGAGAGAGGAGAGCACAGAAGGGCATCCAGAGAGACAAGGGAACAGAAAGGCATCCAGAGAGAGGAGAAAACAGAAGGGCTTCCAGAGAGAAAAGAGCACAGAAGCCCATCTGGAAAGAGGAGAAGAGAGTAGGCATCCAGATGGAGAAGAGGACAGACGGGCATCCTGAGAGAGTAGAGGACAGAAGGGCATCCAGGATAGAAGAGAACACAAGGGCATCGAGAGAGGAGAGGACAGAAGGGCATCTAGATTGAGCAGAGAACAGAATTCCATGCAGAAAGAGGAGAAGACAGAAGGGCATTGGGAGATAGGAAAAGACAGAAGGGCATCCAGAGAGAGGAAAGGACATAATGGCCTGCAGAGAGAAGAGAAGGCAGAAGGGCATCCAGAGAGAGGAGAGAACATTAGGGCATGAAGAGAGAAGAGAGAACAGAGGCACATCTAGAGAGATGAGAGAACATTAGAAAATCCAGAAAGAGGAGAGAACAGAAGCCCATCCAGAGAGAGCAGACGACTGAAGGACATCCAGAGAGAGAAGAGGACTGAAGGGCATGAGGAGAGAGAAGAAGACAGAAGGGCATATAGAGAGAGGAGAGGCCAGAATGTCATCCAGTGACAGGAGAGAACATAAGGGCATCTAGAGAGAAGAGAATAAAGAAGGATATCCAGAGTGATGAGAAAATTCTCAGGCATCCAGAGAGAGGAGAAGACAGAAGGGCATCGGGAGAGACTAGGGAACAGATAGGCATAGGGAGAGAGGAGAAGACAGAAGGGCATCCAGAGAGAGGAGAGGACAGAAGGGCATCCTGAGAGAGGAGAGAACAAAAGGGCATCCAGAAAGAAGAGAGAGCAGAAGGGCATCCAGAAAGAGGAGAAGACAGAAGGGCATCAGGAGAGAGGAGAGAACAGATGAGCATCCAGAGAGAGGAGAAGACAGAAGGGAAGCTGGAGGTCAAGGGAACAGACAGGCATAGGTAGAGAGGAGAAGACAGAAGGGCATCCAGAGAGAGGAGAGTACATAAGGGCATCCAGAGGGAGGAGATAACAGAAGGCTATCCAGAGAGAGGAGAGAACAGAATGGAATCCGTAAATAGGAGAAGAGAGGAGGCATCCAGATGGAGAAGAGGACCGATGGGCATCCTGAGAGAGGAGATTATAGAAGGGCATTCAGGGAGAGAAGAGAACAGAAGAGCATCCAGCGAGAGGAGAGGACAGAAGGGTATCTAGAGAAAGCAGAGAACAGAAGGGCATCGAGTGAGAGGAGAAGACTGAAGGGAATCCAGAGAGAGGAGAGAACAGAACGGCATCCAGAGAGAGAAGACAGAAGGGCATCCAGAGAGAGGAGAGGACAGAAGTTCATCCAGATGTAGGAGAAGAGAGAAGGGCATCAAGAGAGAGGAGAGGGAAGAATGGCATCCTGAGAGAGGAGAGAACAAAGGGCATCCAGAGAGAGGAGAAGACAGAAGGGCATCCAGAAAGAGGAGGAGACAGAATTTCCTTCAGAGAGAGGACAGAGCAGAAGGGCTTCCAGCGAAAGGAGAGGAAAAAAGGACATTCACATAAAAAAAGTACAGAAGGCTATACAAAGAGAGGAGAAGACAGAAGGGCATCTAGATAGAGGGGAGAATAGAAGGGCATCCAGAAAGAGGAGAGAACAGAAGGGCATCCAGAGAAGGAGAAGACAGAGCGAATCCAGAGAGAGGAGAGAACAGAAGGGCATTTGGAGAGAGGAGAGAACAGAAGGGCATCGGGAGAAAGGAGAAGACAGAAGGTAATCCAGAGAGAAGAGAGAACAGAAATGCATCCAGAGAGAGGAGAAGACAGAAGGGAATCCAGAGAGAGGAGAGGATAAAACAGCATCCAGAGAGAGGAGAAGACAAAAGGGAATCCAGAGATAGGAGAGAACAGAAAGCCATCCAGAAAGAGGAAAAGACAGAAGGGCATCTAAAGAGAAGAGAGATCAGAAGGGCATCCAGAAAGAGGAAAAGACAGAAGGGCATCTAAAGAGAAGAGAGAACAGAAGGGCATCCAGAGAGAGGAGAGATCAGAAGGGCATCCATGGAGAGGAGAGAACTGAAGGGCATCCAGAGAGCGGAGAAGACAGAAGGGCATCCAGAGAGAGGAGAGGGAAGAAGGGCATCCTGAGAGAGGAGAGAACAAAGGGCATCCACAGAGAGGAGAAGACAGAAGGGCATCCAGAGAGAGGAGGAGACAGAATTTCCTTCAGAGAGGAGACAGAGCAGAAGGGCATCCAGCGAAAGGAGAGGAAAAAAGGGCATTCACATAAAAAAGTACAGAAGGCTATACAAAGAGAGAAGAAGACAGAAGGGCATCTAGATAGAGGAGAGAATAGAAGGGCATCTAGAAAGAGGAGAGAACAGAAGGGCATCCAGAGAAGGAGAAGACAGAGCGAATCCAGAGAGAGTAGAGAATAGAAGGGCATTTGGATAGACGAGAGAACAGAAGGGCATCGGGAGAAAGGAGAAGACAGAAGGTCATCCAGAGAGAGGAGAGAACAGAAATGCATCCAGAGATAGGAGAAGACTGAAGGGCATCCAGAGAGAGGAGAGGATAAAACAGCATCCAGAGAGAGGAGAAGACAGAAGGGAATCCAGAGATATGAGAGAACAGAAAGCCATCCAGTGAGAGGAAAAGACAGAAGGGCATCTAAAGAGAAGGGAGAACAGAAGGGCATCCAGAGAGAGGAGAGATCAGAAGGGCATCCATGGAGAGGAGAGTTGAGATGGGCCTCCAGAGAGAGGAGAAGTCAGAAATTCATCCAAAGAGAGGAGAGAACTGAAGGGCATCCAGAGAGTGGAGAAGACAGAAGGCCATCAAGAGAGAGGAGAGAACATAAGGGCATCCACAGAGATGAGAGGACAGAAGTTCATGTATAGAGGAGAGAACAAAAGGGCATCCAGAGCTAGGAGAGTATAGAAAGGCATCCAGAGAGAGATGAAGACAGAAGGGTATGCAGAGAGAAAAGAGGACAGAAGGGCATCAAGAGAGAGGAGAGTACAGAAGGGCATCCAGAGGGAGGAGAAAACAGAAGGGCATCCAGATCGAGGAGAATACATAAGGGCACCCAGAGAGAGGAGTGGACAGATAGGCATCCAGAGAGAGGAGAGAACAGAAGGGCATCCAGAGAGAGGAGAAAACAGAAGGGCTTCCATGGAGAGGAGAGTTCAGAAGGGCATCCAGAAATAGGAGAAGACAGAAGTGCATTGGGAGATAGGAGAAGACAGAATGGCATCCAGAGAGAAGAGAGGACAGAATGGCCTCTAGAGAGAAGAGAAGGCAGAGGGCATCCAGAGAGAGAAGAGGAAAGTAGAGCATCCACAGATAAGAGTACAGAAGGCCATACAGAGAGGAGAAAACAGAAGGGCATCCAGAAAGAGGTGAGAACAGAAGGACATTCAGAGAGAAAGAAGACAGAAGGGAATCTAGAGTGAGGAGAGAATTGTAGGGCATCCAGAGAGAGGAGAAGACAGACGGGCATCAGAAGAGAGGAGAGAAGAGAAGGGCATCGGGAGAGAGGAGAAGACAGAATGGCATCCCAGAGAGAGGAGATGACAGAAGGGCATCCAGAGAGAGGAGAAATTAAAAAGTAAATACAGAGAGTGGAGAGAACAGAAGGGCATCCAGATAGAGGAGAATACAGAAGAGCATCAAGAGACAGGAGAGGACAGAAAGGCATCCAGAGAGAGGAGAGAACATAAGGGCATCCAGAGAGATGAGAGGACAGAAGGGCATCCAGAGAGAGGAGAAGCTAGAAGGGCATCCAGAGAGAGGAGAGAGCAGAGGGGATCCAGAGAGAGGAGAAAACAGAAGGGCATCTGGAGAGAGGAGAGAACAGAAGGGCATCCAGAGAGAGGAGAAGACAGAAGTGCATCGGGAGAGAGGAGAGAACAGAAGGACATCCAGAAAAAGGAGAGAATAGAAGGGCATCATGAAGGAGGAGAAGAGAGAACAGAATCCAGAAAGAGTAGAGAACAGAAGGGAATTCGAAGAGAGGAGAAGACAGAAGGGCATCCAGAGAGGAGAGGACAGAAGAGCATCCGGAAAGAGAAGAGACCAGAAGGGTATCCAGTGAGAGGAGAGAACAGAAGGGCATCCAGAGAAAGGAGAAGACAGAAAGGCATCCAGAGAGAGGAGAGGACATAAGGACATCCCGAGAGAAGAGAGAACAGACGCACATCCAGAGAGATGAGAGAACATTAGAGAATCCAGAAAGAAGAGAGAACAGAAGCCCATTCAGAGTGAGCAAAAGACTGAAGTACATCCAGAGAGAGAGGAGGACTGAAGGGCATCTGGAGAGAGAAGAAGACAGAAGGGCATCCAGAGAGAGGAGAGGACAGAATGGCATCCAGTGATAGGAGAGAACAGAAGGGCATCTAGAGAGAAGACAAGACAGAAGGATATCCAGACTGAGGAGAAAATTGTCGGGCATCCAGAGAGAGGAGAAAACAGAAGGGCATCCATTAGACAAGGAGACAGAAGTGCATCCAGAGAGAGGAGAGAGTAGAAGGGCATCCAGAAAGAGGAAAGAACAGAAGGGCATCCAGAAGGAGGAGAAGACAGAAGGGATTCCAGAGTAAGGAGAGGACACAAGGGCATCCAGAGGGAGGAGAGAACAGAAGGGCATCCAGAGAGAGTAGAGAACACAAGGGTATCCATAGAGAGGAGAGGACAAAAGGGCATCCAGAGAGAGGAGAGAACAGAAGGGCATCCAGAGAAAGGAGAAGACAGAAGGGCATCCAGAGAGAGGTTAGGACATAAGGACATCCCGAGAGAAGAGAGAACAGAGGCACATCTAGAGAGATAAGAGAACATTAGAGAATCCAGAAAGGGGAGAGAACAGAAGACCATCCAGAGAGAGCAGAAGACTGAAGGACATCCAGAGAGAGAAGAGGACTGAAGGGCATCAGGAGAGAGAAGAAGACAGAAGGGCATCCAGAGAGAGGAGAGGACAGAATGGCATTCAGTGACAGGAGAGAACAGAAGGGCATATAGAGAGAAGATAAGACAGAAGGATATCCAGAGTGTAGAGAAAATTGTCAGGCATCCAGAGAGAGGAGAAGACAGAAGGGCGTCGGGAGAGACTAGGGAAGAGAAGGTCATAGGGAGAGAGGAGAAGACATAAGGGCATCCAGAGAGAGGAGAGGACAGAAGGGCATCCAGAGGGAGGAGAGAGCAGAAGGGCATCCAGAGAGAGGAAAGGGCAGAAGGGCATCCAGAGAGAGGAGAAGACAATAGGGCATCTGGAGAGAGAAGAGAACAGAAGGGCATCCAGAGAGAGGAGAGAGCAGAAGGGCATCCAGAAAGAGGAGAAGACAGAAGGGCATCCAGAGAGAAGAGAGAACAGATGGGCATCCAGAGAGAGAAGACAGAAGGGAAGCTGGAGATCAAGAGAACAGAAGGGCATAGGGAGAGAGGAGAAGACAGAAAGGCATCCAGAGTGAGGAGAGTACAGAAGGGCATCCAGAGGGTGGAGAAAACAGAAGGGCATCCAGAGAGAGGAGAGAACAGAATGGCATCCGTAAATAGGAGAAGAGAGAAGGTATCCAGATGGAGAAGAGGACCGATGGGCATCCTGAGAGAGGAGAGGACAGAAGGGCATTCAGGGAGAGAAGAGAACAGAAGGGCATCCAGCGAGAGGAGAGGACAGAAAGGTATCTAGAGAGAGCAGAGGACAGAAGGGCATCAAGATAGAGGAGAAGACAGAAGGGAATACAGAGAGAGGAGAGTACAGATGGGCATCCAGAGAGAAGGAAAGGACTGAAGGGCATCCGGAAAGAGGAGAGAACAGAAGGGCATCCAGAGAGAGGAGAAGACAGAAGGGAAGTCGGTGAGACGAGAGAACAGAAGGGCATAGGGAAAGAGGAGAAGACAGAAGGGCATCCAGAGAGACTAGAGGACAGAAGGGCATCCAGATGTAGGAGAAGACAGAAGGGCATCCTGCTAGAGGTGAGGGAAGAAGGGCATCCTGAGAGAAGAGAGAACAAAGGGCATCCAGAGAGAGGAGAAGACAGAAGGGCATCCAGAGAGAGGAGGAGACAGAATTTCCTTCAGAGAGAAGTCAGAGCAGAAGGGCATCAGGCGAGAGGAGAGGAAAGAAGGGCATTCACATAAAATAGGACAGAAGGCCATACAGAGATAGGAGAAGACAGAAGGGCATCTAGATAGAGGAGTGAATAGAAGGCCATCCAGAAAGAGGAGAGAACAGAAGGGCATCCAGAGAAGTAGAAGACAGAGGGAATCCAGAGAGAGGAGAGAACAGAAGGGCATTCGGAGAAAGGAGAGAACAGAAGGGCATCGGAGAGAGGAGAAGACAGAAGGTCATCCAGAGACAGGAGAGAACAGAAATGCATCCAAAGAGAGGAGAAGACAGAAGGGCATCCAGAGAGAGGAGAGGATAGAACAGCATCCAGAGAGAGGAGAAGACAGAAGGGAATCCAGAGAGAGGTTAGAACAGAAAGCCATCCAGAGAGAGGAAAAGGCAGAAGGGCATCTAGAGAGAGGAGAGAACAGAAGGGCATTCAGAGAGAGGAGAGATTCAGAAGGGCATCCATGGAGAGGAGAGTTCAGAAGGGCATCCAGAGAGAGGAGAAGTCAGAAATTCATCCAAAGAGAGGAGAGAACTGAAGGGCATCCAGAGAGCGGAGAAGCCAGAAGGGCATCCAGAGAGATGAGAGAAGAGAAGGGCATCCAGAGAGAGATGAAGACAGAAGGGCATGCAGAGAGAGGAGAGGACAGCAGGGCATCAAGAGAGAGGAGAGTGCAGAAGGGCATCCAGAGGAGGAGAAAACAGAAGGGCATCCAGATCGAGGAGAATACATAAGGGCACCCAGAGAGAGGAGAGGACAGATAGGCATCCAGAGAGAGGAGAGTACAGAAGGGCATCCAGAGAGAGGAAAAAACAGAAGGGCTTCCAGAGAGAGGAGAGCACATAAGCGCATCTGGAAAGAGGAATAGAGAGACGGTATCTAGATGGCGAAGAGGACAAATGTGCATCCTGAGAGAGGAGAGGACAGAAGGTCATCAAGGAGAGAAGAGAACAGAAGGGCATCCAGAGAGAGGAGAGGACAGAAGGGCATCTAGCAGAGAAGAGAACAGAAGAGCATCCAGACAGAGGAGAAGACAGAAGGGCATCGGGAGATAGGAGAAGACAGAAGGGCATCCAGAGATAGGAGAAGACAGAAGGGCATCCAGAGATAGGAGAGGACATAAGGGATCTAGAGAGAGGAGAGAACGGAACGCCATCCAGAGTGAGGAGAAGACAGAAGGGCATCTAGAGAGAAGAGAGGACCGAAGGGCATCCAGAGAGAGAAAATATCAAAAGGGCATCCATGGAGAGGAGAGTTCAGAAGGGCATCCAGAAATAGGAGAAGACAGAAATGCATCCACAGAGAGGAGAGTACTGAAGGGCATCCAGAGAGCGGAGAAGACAGAAGGGCATCCAGAGAGAGGAGAGAACATAAGGGCATCGAGAGAGATGAGAGGACAGAAGGGCATGTAGAGAAAAGAGAGAACAAAAGGGCATCCAGAGAGAGGGCATCCAGAGAGAGAAGAAGACAGAAGGGCATGCAGAGAGAGGAGAGGACAGAAGAGCATCAAGAGAGAGGAGAGTACAGAAGGTCATTCAGAGGGAGGAGAGAACAAAGGGCATTCAGAGGGAGGAGATACAGAAGGTCACCCAGAGAGAGGAGAGGACAGAAGTACATCTGGAAAGAGGAGAAGAGAGTAGGCATCCAGATGGAGAAGAGGACAGAGGGGCATCCTGAGAGAAGAGAGGACAGAAGGGCATCCAGAAGAGAAGAGAACAGAAGGGCACCCAGAGAGAGGAGAGGACAGAAGGGCATGTAGAGAGAGCAGAGAATCGAAGGGTATCCAGAAAGAGGAGAAGACAGAAGGGCATCGGGAGATAGGAGAAGACAGAAGGGCATCCAGAGAGAGGAGAGGACAGAATGGCCTCCAGAGAAAAGAGAAGGCAGAGGGCATCCAGAGAGAAGAGAGGAAAGTAGAGCATCCACAGAAAAGAGTACAGAAGGCCATACAGAGAGGAGAAAATAGAAGGGCATCCAGAAAGAGGTGAGAACAGAGGGGCATTCAGAGAGAAAAGAAGACAGAAGAAAATCTAGAGTGAGGAGAGAATTGTAGGGCATCCAGAGAAAGGAGATGACAGAAGGGCATCACAAGAGAGGAGAGAAGAGAAGGGCATCGGGAGAGAGGAGAAGACAGAATGGCATCCATGGAGAGGAGATGAAAGAAGGTCTTCCAGAGAGAACAAAAGACACAAGGGCATCCAGAGGGAGGAGAGAACAGAAGGGCATCCAGAGAGAGGAGAGAACAGAAGGGTATCCATACAGAGGAGAGGACAAAAGGGCATCCAGAGAGAGGAGAGAACAGAATGGCATCCAGAGAAAGGAGAAGACAGAATGGCATCCAGAGAGAGGAGAAGACAGAAGAGCATCTGGAGAGAGGGTAGAACAGAAGGGCATCCAGAGAAAAAAGAAGACTGAAGGGAAGCCGAAGAGACAAGGTAACAGAAGGGCATAGGGAGAGAGGAGAAGACAGAAGGGCATACAGAGAGAGGAGAGGACAACAGGGCATCCCAAGAGAGGATAGGACATAAGGACATCAAGAGAGAAGAGAGAACAGAAGCACATCCAGAGAGATGAGAGAACATTAGAGAATCAAGAAATAGGAGAGATCAGAAGCCCATCCAGAGATGGCAGAAGACTGAAGGACATCCAGAGAGAGACAGAAGAGGACTGAAGGGCATCCGGAGAGAGAAGAAGACAGAAGGGCATCCAGAGAGAGGAGCAGACAGAATGTCCTCTAGTGAGAGGAGAGAACAGAAGGGCATCTAGAGAGAAGAGAAAACAGAAGGATATCAAGAGTGAGGAGAAAATTGTCAGGAATAGAGAGAGAGAGGAGAAGACAGAAGGGCATCGGGAGAGACGAGAGAACAGAAAGGCATAGGGAGAGAGGAGAAGACAGAAGTGCATCCAGAAAGAGGAGAGAACAGAAGGGCATCCAAAAATAGTAGAGAACAGAAGGGCATCCAGAAGAAGGAGAAGACAGAAGAGAATCCAGA
>NW_023045562.1:0-25799 GCF_011762505.2 Arvicanthis niloticus | reverse complement strand
TGCCATTTTCAGTTTGCTCTCTCTGCTTGCTGCCTGCCACTGAAGATGTGGGCTCTCAGCTTCTTACTCCTGTTGCCATGCCTACCACTTCTCTACTATGATAGACTTTTATCTTTTTGGAACTATAAGCCAAAGACACTCTTCCTTCTTTAAATTGCCTTGGTCATGGCATTTTACCACAGCAACAGAGAAGTAACCACTACCTATTCTGACTGTATAGAAGCTCATTGATTTGGGTCTGCGTAAGACAGGTGTATTTTCATTTATTTTAAATATTTTTAAATAGTTTTCTTCCTTTCATTGGGTTTGCTTAGCACCTCCAGCCTCCCCCAGAGGTAGCAGCTGCTTTTCATTCCTGGGGACATTTAGCCCACGGTATTGTGAGTCCCCCTTGTGTTGCTCATCTCTCTCTGTCTTCCTCAGATTATGAGGAAGCATCTGGAAAGCAGGGCCAAGTTATCTGCAGCCAAACCTCTCGGTCTAGTTCCCGAAGCTTGGTGAAAACTTCTCTGAACAGGTTTTTTGAGGCTCTCTTCCTACTGCACTCAGCAGTGGCCCATGGTAGACCTCTGGATCACTGAGTACATTTGTGCTTGGGGTTGCCTGGGAGAGTCATGAAGTACCTCTAGCTGGAGCTGTTGGGCACTGCAGTCATTGTTTCTCATTGCTGGCAGATGCCAGATGAAAGCAGCTTGAGAAAGATAAGGGCTTATTTGGGACTCCTGGTTTATGGGGACACACTCCATGATGATAGGGAATGACTTATGGCAGGAGCTTGAAGTAGTCAGGTAGCACAGAGAGATGGACAAGGATGCTCAGCTCACTGTCTCCACTTCCTGGTTTTATCTAGCCTGTGGAATGGTAGGTACTACGTATGTTCAAGGTCAGCCTTCCCTCCTCAGCTGGACGTTTCTGGAAGATATTTCAAAGACACAGTAGAGGTATGTCTCCTGAGAGATTTTAAATCAAGACCAATTGTCATTGACACCCATTTTCCTTTCAATGGTTCAGAAATGGGATGGGTTAAAGAAATTATATAGCAGGATGCTGTCCTCTAGAGATGCCCACATTCTAATTCTGAGAACATTAACACATTACAAAATTTATCCATACCACCTACAGGAGCAAAGAGGAGCTCTTCAATATTCTTTCAAACATGTGGCCCCAAATGTTTTCCTAGCTTCATGGTCGCTGTTTCAAGGTTCCCCGTGGATTGTGATCAATTCACATTAGGCTTTGCTTCACCTGATCCTGCTCTGTTTGGATAAGAGTCCCTCCTGTACTGGCTAGTCTTATGTTAACTTGACACACAAATTATAATTATCTGAAAGGTGGGCATCTCAATTGAAAAATGCTCCCGTAAATCCTGCTGTAGGGCATTTTCTTAATTATTAATTGTTGGGAATGGCCCTGCCCATTGTGGATAGTTTCATCCCCGGGCTTGTAATCATAAATTCTATAAGAAAGCAGGCTGAGCTAACCAGGAGGAGCAAGCTAACAAGCAGCACCCTTGCATGGCCCCTGCATCAGTTCCTGCCTCCAGGTTCCTGTTCTGCTTGAGTTCCTGACCTCACTTGCTTTTGATAATGAACTGTTATATGGAACAATGAATGAAATAAACCCTTTCCTCCTCAAGTTAGTCTTGGTTATGGTGTTTCATCACAGCAGTAGAAACATTAAGACAGTCTTGTTATGGCTTAAGCTGTTCTCACAAGGGAGGCTTTCTTTGCTCTCTCCTTGTATTAAGTTGAGTTTCTGCATCCCCATGGCTTGCCTGCTCCTCCCCTGGGCTCTTTAGCCATTGCATTTAGTCAGGTATTTACACATTTGTCTACCACCACAGAATATAAATAAAGATTATGGGGGCAGGTACAGGACTGTCAAGTTTTGAAAATCTCTTTCAATTCACAATCCACCATGCACACACACACATAACACACACACACACACACACAACACACATACACACACACACACCTCAATAAATGCCTTAAAAATTAACATAGTACTGAAATGGAATGTGACAGAGGTCTGTGGGAACCAGTGTCTAACTTCACAGGAATGTTTCTCATTGCTCTAAGGGAGGAATAAATAGGTAGGAATCAGGATTAGGAGCTGGTGAACTACAGGTTCAAGTCTATGCTCTGATCTACAGTAGCTGTGCAACTTTATGCTAGAGACTGAGTATCCCTGTGCTCCAGATTCCTTGTCTGTAGGATGGGAAGACTAATGACACCTGTCCTTGCGACTGTAGTTAGAGCAGTGAGATCATGTGTTCAAATCCCTTAGAGAACTCACTGGCACAAATTGCTAGCTATGTCAGCTAACACTATTATTGTTATCTGAAGGTTTGTATGATATTAGCCTTCCCTGCATGTGCCAGTCCCTTCACTGTCTCGAGGCCTCACTTTTCCCATCTCATTGAAGCCAATCATCCTCAGAGGTATCACCAGGCTACACTTTATCTTTAACCCATTACTTTTTATTTACTTGTGCACATGCCACGGTGCACATCTGGAGGTCAGAGAAAACTTGCTAGAGTCCTTTCTTTTCACTCTGTGGGTCCCAGGAATCAAACTCAGGTCATCAGACTTCATGGTGCCTTTACCTGCTGATCCAACTCACTGGCTCCAACACTTTATTTTTAAAAGGAGGAAAAAGAAAGACTTGACTTTAAAATGCCTTTCAAGGGCTGGAGAGATGGCTCAGTGGTTAAGAGCACTGACTGCTCTTCCAGAGGTCCTGAGTTCAATTCCCAGCAACCACATGGTGGCTCACAATCATCTGTAATGGGATCTGATGCTCTCTTCTGGTGTGTATCTGAAGACAGCTGCAGTGTACTCACATACGTTAAATAAATAAATAAATAAATAAATAATAAAATGCCTTCAACTAGGCACTTATTGGGCTGTCCCCAATACAGTTTTGATTCTATTCCCAAGAACACTTGTCCTCCAAATCATCAGAAACAGATTTCTTGAAAGCGAATGGAAATTAGTAAGAGTGATGAAACTTTCTAAATAAAAACACTGATATCTAAAAGTGTTTGTTAAGAAATGCTTGCTGTCCGCTGCATGTCACAGTGAGCCCATCCATCTGAGAATAACTGCTTTAGGAACACCCCTATTGGCTTTGTTGTTGCTCCATTGCTGTCTCGCAGCAGCTTTGACATCAGACTCAAGCCTGAGACAGGGTGGGCAGTTTGTCAAGTTCAAGTCATCTGGACAGCACTGCTGCTTCTCCTTGTTGTTAATGAGTTGGCGTCTTCCCTTGGAGACAGACTGAAGTGAACTTGGATCAGACCCTTAGTCCTGAAACAATGCACCCTACCTTTGTTGAAGCCCAAAGAGCTTTTCAGCGCTGAGGCCAGTGTGTCTTAACAAATGGCATTCCGTTCATTTTCTGCACAGAGGCTCCAGGCTCAGCAGGATTCCAGTGCATTCTTGGCAGTCTGGCTCCTCTTCTCTGGCAGGGGGTCAGCCTGGGGCCACTGGGGTCAAGAAACCTCCACGGGCTGCCTCAGCCTCTGAAGAGGACAATGCAAGCCTCAGACTCAGCACTTCCTGCTTCAATAGCCCAGCCTATAGTGTGTGTGTGTGTGTGTGTGTGTGTGTGTGTGTGTGTGTATGCAAGCGCGCATCTGCCCAATGAATGGCTCCTGACTGGACCAAACTTTAGGACAGACAAGGGACACACAAAGAACAGGACACATTGGAGGCATCAGAAGGGAAGGGGGTGGAGGGTTAGTTCTATTGCCATGCATGATGCTAGAAGGGGTTTCTCAGTTGAAGGGCCTGGGAAGAGTACCTTTCCTAGGAAAGTTCTTGTAAGCAGCACATGTCTGAACATTTTTGATATGTGTATCATGGCCATCATGGCCTCCAGGAGGGATATAATACAAACAGTCTGTGCATTTGGATAGAGAGATTATAGACCATTTTCCTCTTCTTTTATAGGCCTCCAAGCCTGCTTGGCTAAAGTATTGTTCAGGTAATAAATATCACCAATCCCACTCTTTTAATAATTATTATTTGTGTTTTTACATTGTGTGTGTGTGTGTGTGTGGTGTGTGTGTGTGTGTGTGTTGTGCACCACAGTGAGCATATGGAGATCAAAGGACAAATTGCAGGAGTCAGTTCTCTTTCCACCAATTGGATTTCAGAGATTAAATTTAAGTTGTCAGACTTGGCAGCAAGTAACTTTACCATCACTCTTAAAGGCTGTTTCTCATCACCACATTCCAGCTAGGTAACATTTCCCAGCACCTGGGAAGTGGAGGAAGGCAGATAAAGAGTTCAAGGCCACTCTTGACTACATAGTCAGTCTAAGACCAGCTTGAGTTATAGGAGACCTTATCTCAAGCAAACAAACAAACAAACAAAATGTAAGGAATGGGGAGATGGTTTAGTCCAGAGGATTCCCACAGCTTGCTGGCCACCAAGTAAAGCCAATCAGTGAACTCTGTGCTTCATGAAAGACCCTAGCCCAAAAATAAAGTGGAGAGCAAGCAAAGAAGACAGCTGATGCCGACCTCCTGCTTCCACGTGCGTGTGAACATATACCTTCACACACATACACACACACACACACAGAGAGAGAGAGAGAGAGACAGAGACAGAGGCAGAGAGACAGAGACAGAGAGATGCTCACACATACACACATAAATGTAAAACCAACCAAATGAACAATAACAAAAAGGGAGAGAGACAAGTCTCTAATCACTCCATCCCTCCCTGAATGTGCCCAAGTATGCCGGGAGTAAGCTGGCTAAAGATGAGAAAGGGAGAGGGGTTACACATGATGCCACTTGCAGCCATTCACTTCTGATCAGAAACGACCTTGGTCTGTGAGTCTGAGAAATTGGGCCCCTGGTAAGGAAGGACACAGGGCAGAGCTTTTGGGTTTGTCTGGGACTGGTGAAGCGGCTCTGGCAAAAATGTGAACAGTCAGTAGCAGAGCACTGGGGTAAATACCATAAGCACGTAGATCTGCTTGCATCCCTGTCCTACAGTGCTGGTCCTGCCTGCCTGCTTGCCTGCCTGCCTGTCACTCGGCCTGTAGTCGCTCTACCTTCCTTCCTGTCTCTCACCTACCTTCTAGTATTTTGCTTGCCTGTCCTCCACCTATCTGTCCCTTGCTTGCCTGTCTTTCCCAAGGGAAAAGTTTCAACCCAGGAAGCAAGGAAAGAACAAGTGGCTGGCTTAAGCTCTGGGAGTTTGTTAGGAGAAACTTTACACAAGACAGCTTTACATCCTTTCCTACCTGTGAACTGGTGAGAACAACTGGCCAACCTAGTGGCTACTGGCCACATGTGACTGCTGGTCATTTGAAGTGAAGATGATCTGCATTGAGGTATGACGTAAGTGTGAAATGTACCCTGGATTTCAGAGATATAACGCAGTATAAGAATTTCAGATAGCTCAGCCATGATTCTGAAAATATCACTTATATGTTGCAGTGTTAACAACTGGGACCTAATGGGTTAAAGAAAACACAGTGCTAAAATTACTTTCACTTGTGCCTATTAGTTTTTCCTTTTTAAAATGTGGCTGCTAGAAAAAAGTAGGTTGCATGTGTGGTATGCATTGCACTGCTGTGGAAACATTCATAGTAGTACCTCTTAAGTGTCCTCATTGGAATGGCATTCGGAGTTTATCCAAGGACTGCAGAAGGCAACACCAGCTTGGAGCATACTCTTGAGGCAGCCTGCATCAGCATGGGTCTTCTTTTGAAATTCCAGTCTCAGTCTTCAAATTCAGATATGCTAGATTAAATATAAAAATAACAGATCTAGTAGAAGAAACAAAAACCAGTTCTTCCTCTATTCCCCACTACACACACACACACACACACACACACACACACACACACACACCTCACAACCAAAATCTTCAAATCAGAAGGCAACTTTCCTACTGCATTTTTCGAACCCTACTCCTCCTTTAGCAGAGCATTTAGAATCGTGGGGGCCTCTGGCTCCCAGTGTGGAAAGCTCAGGAGGTGATCCCTGAAAGGGCCCCTCCATCTTGCAGTTTCTATAGAAGACTCCTGAGTTTCTAATTGCTGCATGTCCTCTTTTGTTCTCAGTTCTCACCTTTGCTCCCTCCTATCCTGTCAAGTTCCTAAGGCCCTGGGAGTGGAGTGGACCAAGCAAAAAAGGCCCAAGACAGCCTTTCTCTCTCTATTGTAGCCTCCCTGGGCTAGCCACAGGTGTCCCTTAGACACTTGTCCTATTGAATAGCTCACTAAGCAGAACTGGGAGGGGACTGCTGTCAGGCCACCTCCCGCTGCTGTCAGCAGAGGGAAAGTTCTTTCAAAATGGCCCTGCTTTGTAAATTCACTAGAAAAGAAAGCTGCCTTATCCTCTGCAGAAAGATGGACAGGGTGCAGATCAAATTAGAAATAAGCAAATGAGATAAGAACTGAATTTGGAAGCAGCATCATTCAGAAAATGATAGAGTGCTCCCTCCACCACCGAACTAGAAAGTTACACTGCAATCACTGAGGTCTGTTGGGCTCCAGGAGCAAATTTGACATTTTCTCTTTCCAAATCCTGTGTGACCTCCTCCGTGAACTTGGCCACTTAAATACTGACACTTTTCTCACTTCAATATTAATTTTAAGGCTGGGGTGTGTCTCCTCTGCATATCCTTGGTTTTGCTCCCCAGCACCACATAAACTGGATGAGGTTGCACGCGTCTGTGGTCCTCATGCTCAGAAGCTGCAGGGAGGAGAATCATCCTTAACTACATAGTCCATTTACAGACATCCTTCCTACAGTAGACCTTGACTGACAAATGGATTAGTCTCAAACTAACGACTAGAAACTAACTACCAACTCACAAAGTAGTCAATAGTGTCTGGCTCTGGTCGTCAGGCGGTCTGTAGAGGAAGGTATAGCATAGCGTAAAAGTTACAAAGAATTGTTTTCTGAGTGACAATGTTGCCAACATTAAAGAATTCTTTGCCTGGGGTTCAGTAAAACTGACATCCCCGGAGGGCAGTGTGCACTCTCAAGGAATCTGCTTGGATCACTGTGCTGCAGCTCTAACCCACCAGAACAGTGGCTCTCAACCTGTGGGTTGCACCCCCTGTGGGAGTCAAACAACCCTTTTACAGGGGTCACAAATCAGTCATTTGCATTATGATTTATAACAGTAGCAAAATTAGAGTTATGAAACAGCAATGAGATAATTGTAAGGTTGGAGGTCACCGCAACATGAGGACCTGTACTAAAGGGTCACAGCATTAGGAAGGTTGAGGACCACTGCACCAGAAGAATGAAGAGAAGCTTCTCCTTGGCTGGCAGGATGGACTTTGGGCATTATTTTCACAAACGGAAAGCCAGTCATTGGTGGTCCTCCACTTTTCTGATCCAAGGTCCTTCCATGGACACAGCCAGATTTAGTCTGAGGCTCAACTAAAGAAACTTCTGTGAGTATGCTCTGCATGGCAGCAGGCATGCACTTGGCCATAGAACACTTCAGAAAACTTGAATCAATTTGATTTACTGGGCTTCAGCTAGTAAGCCAGGCACCCTGGCAGGTGATTGGTTACCTTACCTCAGTTGTCTCCTGAGAGAAAAAAGCTGAAATACCTCCATGTCAGTTGTGTGCTTTTCCTGTCAACAGACAACAGACATGCAATTCATAAACAAACCCAAAAGACATCAGTTCACACTTGCTGGACACAGCCAGTTGCTGTTCCCTTGTTGTGCAGGAAATCCCCTGGTGCTCACGTTACTTCAACAAGCCCCGTGCATCCAGCTGGCTTCAGTTTTCTCAAATTCTGGGAAACAAAGGGATTCTGGGGTTGGGGAAGCAGTGAGCCTAATGTCTTGGTTGCACAGGGGGAGAAATGGAGACCTAGTTAAGGAGCAATCATTTGCTTGTCTGACACGGGCTGAGTGAGAACCTAGCTCTCCAGGCTCAGCAAGTACTCCGGAGCACTGGCTACTTGCCTCACTATGTACACATGGCGCGGAGATACAACTGCCAATAAGGTCATAAAGGTCCCCGAAGCTTCACATCTATTTCTTTGACTTTGAAGTAGAGCATACACTAATTCCAACAAGCCTAGCAGAATATTTGGAGCTTGGTTTCAACCAGCAGGTGGTGACTAAAATTAGCACTACTGCCCCAGGGAGTGGGTCAGTCTCTCAGCACGTGCAAGCTTGTTGAACTGTGTTGAACTTCTCCTTCAACCTTCTGTCATTCCTTATCAAATACTTCTGGAACACCTACACTGTGGTAGGTAGTGCTGTAGGCTCTTGGGCTATGGTTAAGAACTAGACAGCTTTGAGCTCCTTCCTTAGTGAAGCTTACTGCCCATGGTCACTCTACTTCCTGCTCTCATGCTTTACCTGGTAACCAGAGTCTGTTGTGCTAAAAGCTGACCTAGAGTGCTCCATATGCACTTTAAGTACAGAAGCCAAAACTTTCCTGTGCTCATTTTAAGCAGACTTTATGGAGAGCATTAGTACACGGAAAAGCTGTATGCAGTATAATCTCTTCCACTCAGGAAGAAGAGACTGTTACCTGCTCAAGCATTGAGAGATTTAGGCTTTTTCTTAAATGCAATGACTCGGTCACCATTTCCATGGTCTGAATTGGTCCTGGAGAATGGGGATTCTCTGTGCATCAATGGGGAAGGAGGTCTACTTGGAGGACAACATTCCAAACTGCAGGTAACACCACCATCAGCCCATCTGAAAGCTATTGACCAACAAGCCACTAAAGAGGAGCTGGCCCTCTGTCAAGTTTGCCTGATTTGCTTTGTCCAAAGAGGTGCTGACGGCCCTGAACAGGTGAACAGTTAGGTCCCATGCATGCAGGACTTCACTGCAAGGTCAAAGGTACAGCCCACATGGAAGTTGGCTAAACATGTAAGAGATGGAAAATGCCAATGGTGGCAACTAAATATAAATTGCAGATGGGCGGATTTCCGGAAACTGCGAAGCAGTGAGCCTGACACTGAGCCCCAGCAGAATTCTGGATCATTATCAAACAGGTGGCTCTGCACATTTAGAAAAGAAAGTGGAGGTCACACTACTGAACTTGTAAAGGGTAAAGAGGAAACCTCTAAGCAACTCTCATCAAACATAGAGTTTGATGACAGAGAATAGGAAGTGTCTTGGTATTCTATGCTTCTTTTATTTATTGGTTAATTTTGCTCAGGGTCAGAGCTTGCGGGGGGCGGGGGGGGGACATGAATCAGAGTCTCACAATGTAGTAGTTAGGCCTGGATTTTGCCTCTCTAGCAGTGCCTGGAGAAGGTTTTACATGGGGGATGTCCTAGAGGAAAAGACAATGCCTGAAAACTACTAATTTAAGGTTTGAATTATTTTGGAACAGTGGACTTGAATAAAAATGCAAATGACACGATCTCATAGTTAATAGTGGGTTTCTGATATTTGGCTCTATTAAAGTGAACATGGATCAAGCCTGAAGAAATCTAGAGCAGTCGTCATCAGTACCATTAACCTTGTTTAAGTTACAAACATGAGTAAAACTTAATGTGATCTATTTTTTTTTGAAAAAAAAAAAAAAAAACAAACAAACCCACACATGTTAAACTAACCAATCAGAGAAGCAGCAAAGAAATTTAAAATTATGTAATGAGGACATTTCCAGTGTTAGTCAGATAAACTCTTTTATGTTTTTAGCAACGTTTTTTATGTGTATCAGTGTTTTGTCTGAGTGTGTGTATGTGCATCGAGAATGTTCCTAGTGCCAGTGGAGGTCAGAGGAAGGTGTTGGATCCCCTGGCAGTTTAGTGAAAGATGGTTCTTTTTTAAAGATTTATTTATTTACTTATTTTATGTGAGTACACTGTAGCTCTCTCCAGACACATCAGAAGAGGGCATCAGATTCCATTACAGATGGTTATGAGCTACCATGTTGTTGCTGGGAATTGAACTCAGGACCTCTGGAAGAGCAGTCCATGCTCTTAACCGTTCACATACCATATGAAGCTCAAGAAGAAGGAAGACCAAAGTGTGGGTACTTCAGTGCTTCTTAAAAGGAGTAACAAAATACTCACAGGAGGAAATATGGAGACAAAGTGTGGAGCAGAGACTGAAGGAAAGGCCATCCAGAGACTGCCCCACCTGGGGATCCATCCCATATACAGTTGCCAAACCCTGATGCTATTGTGGATGCCAAGAAGTGCTTGCTGACAGGAGCCTGATATACCTGTCTCCTGAGAGGCTCTGCCAGAGTCTGACAAATACAGAGGCGGATGCTCACAGCCAACCATTGGACTGAGCACGGGGTCCCAGATGAAAGAGGAGGAGAAGAGACTGAAGGAGATGAGGGGGTTTGCAGCCCCGTGGGGGAGCAACAGTGCCATCTGGCCAGACCCCTGCCCGGAGCTCCCAGGGACTGAACCACCAACCAAAGAGTACACACGGAGGGACCCATGGCTCCAGCCGCATATGTAGCAGAGGATGGCCTTGTTGGACATCAGTGAGAGGAGCAGCCCTTGGGCCTGAGGGGATTCAATGCCCCAGTGTAGAAGAATGCCAGGGTGGGAAAGCAGGAGTGGGGGAACACCCTCATAGAAGCAGGAGAGGGGGTGGGATAGGGGGTTTTTCAGAGGGGAGACCTGGAAAGGGGATAACATTTGAAATGTAAATAAAAAATATCCAATAAAAAAGTAAATTTTTCATTAAACACCTAAGAAAAAGAAAGAAAGAAAGAAAGAAAGAAAGAAAGAAAGAAAAGAAAAGAAGAAAAAATGGTTGTAAGTCATGATAAGGAGGGTCTTGGGAACTGAACCCGGACTTGAGTCCTTTGTGAGAGCAACAGGTGCTCTTACCCGCTGACCCATCTTGCCAGCCCCTCGGATAACTTAAGAAGTCTTTGGTGCATCTATTTACTGTTGGAGGCTTGTTTTTGTTTAAGATAAAATTGCAGGTGTTCCAAGCGGCCCTCAAACCTTCTGTGTAGCTGAAGCTGGCCTTGGACTCCTGATTCTTCTTCCTTAACTCCCTGGCACTATGCCTGGCTTTCTATTTACTTTGTACTTTCATATCCTTTCTTCATTCATAAAGTAGTGCTGCCCTTTGCTCTAGACTATCTGTAACAGGAAAGATAGTTTGCTTAAGGCCCAAGTTGGTCTTCTGTGTGCTCTCGACTGTGTTGTTCTAGAAGAAACCTGGGCTTAGCTAACACCATTTAAGAAGATTGTACGTGGAGAATTGCACTGCTCCAGGAGGAGTGATTAATGACAGCTTCTGGCTGGAGGGAAGACTGGGGCACTCCAGAGCATGTGCTGGTGACACTATTTCCCAAGGTAAGAAGGAAACGAAGAGTGTCTTTACCAAATCTTCCCAAGACCCTAAAGAAGGGGAAGGGGAGTCACTTGTATAATCATACACACAGAAGCATTCACCAATTCCTCACCCAACCATCAACCAACAACATTGGAATGTGGCGAGCTGAAAGAATTGACCTATTAACATTCCTGCTCTATAGAGTATCCTTGCTCCTGGAAGACCCCTGGCTCTTATCTATTTGATCTAAGCCAAAGAAAGACAGGAGTTCATGTTTGTGTAGCTCCTCTGTTCTCACTCTAAGTAAGCACAGGGAATAAACAATAGCGTGGAGGTATCCATTTCATCCAAAGATCCTGGGAAAAGGAGATTCTATGCAGAGCTCATCTCAAGTTATAGCTCTGTACCAGACTTACCTTCAGCTCGAAGAAAGTCAGTGTATCAAAATACAAACTGAACACAGATTTTTAGCATTCTTGCTAGAATTAATTTTTCAATAACAGAGCATTGCTCTCAGGGGAGACTGTAGGTCAGTTGTATCATTGACAGAGCTATTAGCAAGGAAGTGGGCAAAGAAAGACTGTAACCGTGACTATAAAATACTAGCTTTGCTCAAATGACCTCACCATCAACTGCCTGAGTATAATGCCCCTCCTTTGTCTTAGAAGATATTTCAATGACATTGATAAATCTCCTTAAAGCTTTGGCTTTCTAAGCAATGCATTCGCCTTGATTTTAAGAAACTGCCTATCTAAACCAAAGGACATTGCTCACTGTCTAGTTGCAACCTTGAAATCTGCTTGGTTGAAAGAAACACACATTTTCTTTTTAGTAACTTTGGTCATTTGGTCTTAGGGAGTCCTTGGATTGAGGGTATACACATCTCATCCCACACTCATCTGTCCTGGAACATCTTATTAAACAGGTGGTTATAATTTTATTTCTGTATCTTATCAACATTTTATTTCCCTTGGCACCAGGAAGACACGTGACATTTTTTTACACATACTGAATTACAAGAAAAGGTGTGCCTTAAAATATTGTCTGGAAAATATTTTGTGTGTCCAAGAAGACAAAATTGGCCAAAGTTAAAATTCTAACTCAAAGTTAAGACTGGAAAAAACCCAGTTTGTCCTAGTTTGGAATCTGAAAACTTAATAAACTTGCTTAAAGTTTTATTTCTCCATTCAAAGGTGGTATATAAAATGGATATACTCTTTGCTTACCCATTATTTTCCTTCTCTTCCCCTTTATTCTTCTCAAAATCATTACCTACACATGAACATAATTTCTCATGGCTTTAAAATGCTTTGCTAATTATTTGGACATTTCACTAGAAATTAGAAAAGTCTCAAGGGGTCTCTACTTAATTTGTGACTCACATTGCCTAGGTGAGTTCATGCTGCAAATGATAACCTCGCAGTGTATGTTTTTACCCTCATGTATTGGTAGAAGGAAATATTCCTCAGTGCTAGATGAAACAATTTGCCTTGTGTTCCTTTCTCTGGCCATATGTCGTGTAGACTATCATAAGATTCCTGATCTCTTCTTAGCCAGGAGATGTTATCCAGGAACCAGCTTGGGCTGGCATCATAGGAGAGTTGATTTAAAAAAAAAAAAAAAAAAAAAAAAACCACAGAGCATGGAAAGGAACCTTGCTTTGTAGTCACTGATGAGGGGCAGGAGCTTTGGCTGTTTCCTGGGGCTCAGAGAACAGGGACAAGGTGTGGTTCTCAGAGTGAAAAAGAAAATCAAGTCCGGACAGAAAACAACAACAACAACAACAATAAAATAAAACAAAATAAAATAAGATAGAAATTCAGACACAAGTACCCAGCCAAAGGAAAATGGAATTTAAGGCAATTACCTGACTAAGTCAGCAGCAAAATTAAAACGGCCCATTCCATTTCATGAACATTTAAGACCCTCAAATGATCATAAACTAAATGACCTGCAATTGTAGATCCCCTTTGGCTACATAGCTGTGCTGGCCAACCCTAGACTCAGGCCCACATTACTGCAGAGAGGCAGGACACTCTTTTTTTTTTTTTTTTTTTGGACGGGAAATGGAAAACCACAGTGAGTTTGCTCCAATTTTCCCATGAAATAAAATGCTGTAGCGAACTGCTTTGGAAGAGAATTCAGAGAATTGCTTAGCTTCCTGCTGGATACCCAACAGATCCCCACCTGTGAAGACCGCAGGGTTTATACATGTCACTGATTGCATACACACTGCTTTCCAGTAGGCATGTGAAACCAATAACTATGAAAAACCTCGGAAGTAATTTTCCCCAGTAACACCATTCCCAACAGATAGCTTAATGTGGCCCAACATACTGGAAAATCTCACAGTAAATTTATTTCTTCCAAGCTTCTTTAAAATGCCAGCAATAAAATCTACTCTTACGAGCCTTCTGGTTAAGCTCCTTAACTGTGCAGACATCATAGAAACCAGTAAGTGATCTTAACCTAAACTGAAAGCAGGTATGGATATCAGAGATAATATTCAAATGCCCAGGACTTCCCTAAGTATAGCAGTGCTTTTGAGTAAGTACACCATGATTCTGTCCCTTCAGCTTACCTGAGTCGTCCCCTACCCACAGGGTACCAACACATCAGCTACTGTGAGGCATAACTATTGCTGGGAAGCCCTGCATTAACAAATTGTCATCAAAATACATGAGTAAATATTTGCTCTTTAATAAAAAATGGTAAAATATTTAAAAATGAGGTTATTTGGGCATGCAGAGAGTTTGGGGATTCTGGGTTGTACATGCAGAGGACATTTTGTTTATAAGTAGCACCCCTTGAAGAGGACATTATCTACCTTCACTCTTGATTGCACCTGAAAATCACCTACAGGGTAAAAATAAGACTGTGGTGTGCAAAAAAAGAAAATGTTGTTTAAAAAAATACTAGCCCTCACTTGGAAAGAAAAACTCTAATTGGCCTCTCTCTCCATGGAAGAATTATGGAAGGGATGAATAAATGCTCTAAAGAATGAACAAATGAATTAATTGTACTTATAAGACACCCTCATTGTTCTGCTAGTACGTTTTTAGAAAATATTCTGGGAAACCCTCCACCTGTTTAATTGGTAGTTCTGTTATCTTTTTAATGTTACCATTCTGGGGACATGTTATGTCCTATACTGGCATGTGAGCCAGAGCTTCATCTCTGCCACGTATTTGTGTGGTGCCTGACATATAGCTTGGTCTCAGAGTAAACTTGGCACTGCATAGTAACTTGCCCCCACCATGTTCAGGGCACATGTGTCGATAGGACAGAAGATGAACTGTGTGCTGCTACCAGAATCAGGCAGCCTATTCTTGTCCCTTGCTCTTCACCAGTAGGTGAGACCTGAAGCTCCACCTCCACCATATGCTCCTGATGACTATCAGAGGGCCTCAAAATCAGAACAGAGGCTCAAGCAAAGCCACAGCAAGCCTAATATTCTGGAGCCAGAAAAGCAATGTGGGCCTCAGACGGTACATTTTAGAAAGCAGGCAAAAGCCCAAACAGCACCTGTTTTCAATATGGGTTTCTCCATTCCCAAACACACATTTTTACTTGCGTCTCAAATTAGGCCACAGAGAACCAGCCCCCGGTTTCCCACTAGCCTGCCCCTCTCCAGAGTGGGATCCGCCTGTATAATCAGCTGGCTTGGGCCATGGTGGTCTGGCTGGCATCCACTCACAGTGCTCTCAACCCTGAGTGCTCACTGAGCTTATCTGCTCCCCAAATAGCTAACCGACAAGTCTGGCCATGTTACCAGACAGGCTCTTGCTTGTTCTTAGCACAGTAAGCAAGAGGAGCCATGTTTTCCCTCAGGGGAAGAGCTGAAAGTATCGACTAAATAGAAACCATCTCCTCTCTCCGCAAGTCACAACAGGGTTCTGGAGACCATCTTGGTGGCACATTCTCCTGAGGATGGGAAACAGTCCAGTGGCTGGTGTTTCTCTCCGAGCTAATGAGCGATTTGCACCACTTGGAAGCATCCTTCACTTCCTCTTCACTCTTGCCTCAGATCCCCAAATGACAATTGCCTCAGCTTAGAACCTTGCCCCTTGTCAAAATGTGCATCTTCCCAGAGGAAAAGCAGACAGTCTGAGCCTCTGGGGCATGGGCAATGGAAGTAGGTAGGAGGTTGAAAGGGCCTGGGATGATCCTGACTTTCCTCACAGATTTTCCCAGACCTAACTCATTTCTTATACTCACACAATTTTGGACACTATAATTCATCACTGATAATCGAAATAGGATCCTCAGACCAGCAGTGCTCCTATTCTCTGGGATCCTGTTTTGTTGTTTTGGTTTTTTTGTTTTGTTTTGTTTTATTGTTTTGTTTAAAAAGGAAATATCATTTAAAAAACTGTTACAGGAAGGAATCTAATCTAGGGCTTTCTGCATACAATGCAAGCATTAAACCACTGAACATCCAAACTCTGTAAAATGAAATCTTTAGACCCCTTTCCTCGATTATACTGATGCAGAGAGGCACTGTGGCACGATTCCTAGATTATTTACCTATTCACTAAAAGTTGGGACTATCAACTTGGCAGAGTAGTACATGCCTATAAAGCCAGGACTCTGGGAATAGAGATGGGAGTTCTAAGGCTAGCCTGGGCTATGTCCCAAAAGAAACAAAGTCGTGACATCTTGGTGTGTCTTTGGTGTAATAGACTCAAAGAGACCTAGTTTCAAACCCTGGTTCTATGACTGGAGTTATGGCTCAATAGTAGGGACACATGCTTATTATACAGAGGCCCTGTCTTCCATATTCTTCACTATGAGAAAGAACCACAAAGCCTATCCTGGATCTACCATTTCATCTTTAATCTTGGGGGGGGGGAAAGCCATTCATTTTAATACGCTTCAGTGTCTTCATCTTGAAAAGAGAGATGATAGCCTAGATGTATAGGGTTGTTGTAAGAATAAAGCAGTAGCATTCATTAGTGGCTGGCACGTGGTCAGTGCCCAAGAGGTAGTAGATAACACATTGCGACTTCATATTCTAATATTCACCTGTTGTCATGTAATCATAATCCCTTCATTTTTCTCCTCCTCAGAACTAAAACGTCAGTGGAAGTGTGCCTACAAGTCAGACCTAAGTCCTCAATGAAAAATGTCCCCCAGGCCCAAAGACCAATTCAAATTACACGTCTCATACTTTTCACCTTATGCTAACTAGAAAGCGGGTTTTTATTTTTAAATCTAAGTTTCAGAATCCGTGGGTTGGAGATTGTGCACATTTTTGGTATGATTAGTCTGATCGTGCCAGCTGTGACTGTCAGAAAAGTATGTCAAGGGTGACAAGATGACAGAGTCTAACCTTTAAGGATGCTTGATAGGAGTTAATGATGTGACTTACCACTAACTTAATGGGACCTCCTGTCACAGCCTCACACCAAGCACCATATGTCTATACTGTCAAGAGGCCGATGGCTTTTGACAAAAGAGAAGAATTGCCCCCTCCCCCAGCCCAGGAGTGCTGCTTCCTTCCAAGTACATGGTCCTGGCTACAACTATGCACATAGTCCCTGGGACATGAAGCACTGTTTTGAGTCCTCTAAGAAAATCCATCTACTTCTTATACAGTTACACCACAGTTCTCAACAATAGAGTCCACCCAGGGCTGAGGAAGCTTGGTGATAACTTGGCTTCCCTGATACCTAGATTAACACCAAAAGATTGGGATGATGGTTGTCTCAGGTAGGGATTTATTGCTGTGAAGAGACACCATGACCAAGACAACTCTTATAAAGAAAAACATTTAAATGAGGCTGGCTTACACTTTCAGAGGTTTAGTCCATTATCATCATGATAGATTGCAGAGCAGCGTCCAAGTAGATGTGCTGGAGGAGCTGAGAGATCTGCATCTTGATAGGCAGACAGCAGAAGGAAACTGTCACAACTAGGCACAGCTTGAGTGTATGTATGATCTCAAAGCCCACCTCCTCAGTGACTTACTTCCTGCAACAAGGCCACATCTCCTAATAGTGCCACTCCCTATGGATAAGCTTGCAAACACATGAATCTATGGGGGACATTCCTATTCAAAACATCACATTGTTGAGGCCCACACTCGGCCTCAATGCTTTTGGGGCTAAGTGCTCTGGTCAAGAGAGAGTGTGGCTCTTGGGGCAAGAGACTCAAAGAATGGAGACAAGACAGGGTGTGATTCAGTCTCTTCTATTTTCTCAAGTCTCCCTTATTGAAGGGAATTCTGAGGTATTTATAGCCACAAGCAGGAGAACACAGGTGAAAACACTTTACCACGTGCACCATACAGCTGAGGTCACTAAACAGCAAAACAAGCTATGTGGGATAAACAATATATTTATCAGAGTGTGCTTCAGCTGTTATAGGCTTTTGACAACCAAGTCTTTCATTAGGGTATATGGTTCCAGATGGCTGCAAAGTTGATCTAGCCGCTTTCTACTAAAGTCGGCTCCCAACACCACATTGGCAAAATTACCTTGACTTGTACCCTAGATTTAGTCGTCACTAACTTCAGACTGTTTAAGAAAATGACATTTAGAATTGGGGTTCAGTTGGTAGAGTACTTCTCTAGTATGCAGGAAACCCTGGGGACTGTGGCACATATTTGTAATGCTAACACCTGGGATATAGAGGCAAGATTAGAAGTTCAAAGTCATCGTTGGCTACAGAGAAAGTTCAAGTCCAGTCAGTGCTACATGAAACCTTCTCTGAAAAAAAGACATTAAGAAAATTAGATATGTAATGACAGAATGCAGAAATGTTCCAATAATGGGTTAAGTGCAAGTGTGCATTGGGGTGAGAGGCCTTCCCATTGAGCTTTTGGAGGAGTGGCTCACCTCTAAAGAGACTGACCTCAACAGACACTGTTAGAAAGGCAAAGGTCTCTCTTTAAAAGAAAAGCAAAGGCCAGTGTGACTATTAGGAAATTGAATACATAATTGTAGATTAGATGGCTGGGTCAAGTTTTTGGTCACTTTTTAGAAAGCAGGACTCTGCTTTCAGCATATTTTGATAAAGCTAAAACCAATTTCAAAGCCAGATCTGAATTTGAGGCAGATGGGGCAAAAGAATGGAGGTCAAAAGGAAGAAGAAGAAGAAGAAGAAGAAGAAGAAGAAGAAGAAGAAGAAGAAGAAGAAGAAGAAGAAGAAGAAGAAGAAGAAGAAGAGGAGGAGGAGGAGGAGGAGGAGGAGGAGGAGGAGGAGGAGGAGGAGGAGGAGGAGGAGGAGGAAGAGAAGAAGAAGAAGAAGAAGAAGAAGAAGAAGAAGAGGAGGAGGAGGAGGAGGAGGAGGAGGAGGAGGAGGAGGAGGAGGAGGAGGAGGGGAGGGGAAGGGGAGGAGGAGGGGAGGGGGAGGGGAGGGGGAGGGGAGGGGGGAAGAGAGGGGGGAGGGGGGAGGGGGAAGGGAGGGGGAGGGGGGAAGAAGATGGGGAGGAGGAGGAAGATAGGGAGGAAGAGGAGGAGGATGTTGCAAAGGGAAGTAGCTTCAGGATAGCTGGTGTAGGAAAGAAACAGGCAGAGGAGGATGAAAACGTGATATGACAATGATTGATGACATTCTGGCATGATGTGGTTATATCATCATGACCATACCAATATCATTGTTGATAGAAATCAATCTCATAATTACAAGTAATATCATCTCCTTTAAAAGATAAAATGCTCAAAAAAACTTTTCATGGTATATTAGTTCCTTTTGTATTTGCCATGGCCAAATACCCAACAAAGAGCAACTTAGGGGGAAGAGTTTATTCCAGCTAACAGTTCAAAGGAGCCCAGCCATCATGATAAGAAAGGCATGGTAGCAGAAATGTGAAGCAGCTGGTCACATTGCATCTTAAGTCAAGAGGCAAAGTAAGACAAATGATGCTTAACTTGCTTTCTTCTCCTATTTCTTCAGTCTAGGACTCCAGCCCATGACATGGAGCCACCTACACTTACGTTGAGTCTAACCACCTCAGTTAACTGAAGTCAGAAATGCCTTCACAGGCATGCCCTGAGGTTTGTCTACTAGGTGATTCTAGAGCCTTGCAAGTTGACAATTCATAAACTACCACACACAGAGAGCAACATAATAAGATACCATGTGAAAATAATTGACTAGAGTCCAGAACTCTGGCTAATGTAATCTCTTTCCTTTATGCTAGTAAAGAAGAGGTGACCCATATGGGTAGATAAAGAGAAAGACACTGAAGCATGAGTAGTTCACTAACACCCCTGTCCTTACACCCTTTCCACAGGGACAGTCACAAGCTTAGCTAGGCTTCTCTTATCTTACTGGGAAGAGAGCAATATGGAGCCTACCTACACTGATTTTATTTTTGTTAAAATTGTAAAACACTTGAAATGTTATTTTATCTATCTATCTATCTATCTGTGTGTGTGTGTGTGTGTGTGTGTGTGTGTGTGTGTCACAGTGCATATATGGATGTCAGAAGGTAACTTGCAGGAGTTGGGGGTGACAAAGTAAATAATTCATAACAGCTGTGGATGGCTGCTATGGATGTGGTGATTAGTGTAATTAAGCGGGCTCAGGCTCTCTCCTTCTATCATGTGGGTCTCAAGGGCTGAACTCCGGTCATGAGGCTTGGCCCAAGCATGTTTACCCACCAAGCTATCTCTCTGGCCCTACAGTGATTGCTTTTAAAGTTAATACATAATGTCCATTTCAAATATTAAGTTATGCTATGGTCTAATCTCTTGTTAAAATTTAAAGCATGCAGAGGCTATAGTTCAGTGTTAACATGCTTGAATACTTATGCAAAACCTTGGGTTCCAATCTCAGCACTGTATAAAACTTAGAATAAAAATAATAATAGAAATTAAAGCAATCAAACAATAAAACTAGGTATGAATTTTTTAAAAGGTAACTAAAGATCGTAATGCCAGTGACAGACACCTTTCACAAAAATTATTGGCAATGCATATAAATCTGCAAGGAAAGTTTTGTATTTGAAACTATTTTTATTTTTGAAACCTCCCATTTCCAGTGAAAAAGCTGATGGCAAGTTCAAAGGCTGTGTCACCTCACAGGTGAGCACTCAGTACACCTATGTACATTTTGTAGTCTTCAGAAAAAAGTACTGAGATTCCTGTCCTTAGAGTTGTTCAAGCACTGACTGCTCAGCCATTTGATTTGACCACTGAAAAGATAATCAACAAGGATTTACGATCAACCTGGATGACCGTTAGAGGACTATGAGAGTCAGTTGAGCTGGTGTATTTCTAGAAAAGGATATATTAGTTTCTGGTCAAGTGCTATAGAGATGGTAAACTGTCCAGCACACTGGGACTAGCAGAGTTGAAGGACAGAATTAACCACCCTTGGCACCTCACTGGATCACAATTTCTTATTACAAAAGATGATAAATTCCCTTCAGGCATGTCTAATTATTTGACATTGCAACACAATGTAGCCATCTACAGTGTTCACACTTGAGAACCACACAATTAATTTACAAAACAATGCTATAAAACCTCGTGATGCATTAAGGGAGTTTACAATTTGGTAGTGGGCCACATTCCTTGCTGTCCTTGGCTGCACGTGGTCTATGGGTTAGGGATGGAACATGCCTCAAAGTTACTTTGAGTTGGATCCATCACCATGGATAATAACCAAGAACATCTTATTCAACATCACAGTCTTTTAGCTGATCTCATGAGGAAAGCACTCTCCAATCCGTGAGCCAGAAAATGATACAGAGGATGGACAATAGGATCTCCTAGGCTCTCCTTTTTCCTCTGGTCCTAGTCTAACAGTAGTCCCACAACCTAACTTGCACTTAAGTTTCCCTTGTAGACTGATCCTGTGCAGGGGACTCCTAGATACTTTCTAAAAAGATATGCTTCCCACTTCTCTGGCCCTTTCTGGATCTTAGGGTACGGCAGACATGGTGGACAGTGAGTGCTTTGGTGTTGAGGACCACACTGCCCCACACTTTGGGGCTACTATGTTGCTGTCCACACTGCCCCACGATTTGGGGCTAAGTACTCTGGTCAAGAGAAAGAGTGGGGATGGAGGGGCAAGAGACTCGAAGAATGGAGACAAACTAGAGTGTATAGTCAAGTCTGGTTAGTCCTTTATTTCCCCTATTCTCTCTATTACAAGGAAATCCTGGGTATTTATAAGCACAAGCAGGAGAACACAGGTGAAGACATTTTACCACATGCACCATGCAGCTGGGTCACTAAACAGCAAAACAAGCTATGTGGGATAAACAAGATGTTTGTCAGAGTGTGCTCAGCTGTTGTAGGCTGTTGAAAAACAAGTCTCTTGTCAGGGTATATGGCTCAAGATGGCTGCAAAGTTGATCTAGCCGCTTTCTGCTAAAAGTCGGCTCCCAACACTTTGGTTCAATTTAGCACTGTGAAAAACTGACAAGAAATTTAGCAGTCTAAGGCAATTTACCTCATTCTGTTCCTGCAGGATTTCTCTGCAGACACCCCAAGTGACTACCCAATAGGGCTGCAGAGCTCCAAAGCCCTTTGGTTGGACCAGTGATTTTCTAAGTGTTGTCTCAATGGGAGTTTGGGAAATACACAACTGACTGGGCTCTAATCCTGTTCTTCAGAGTCAGAAAATCTGGAGCTGGGTCTCAGCAACTATCAGTTCATCGAGCTCTCTCGGGAAATTCTGATGTGTGCCCAAGTTGAAGAAGGGCTTCCCTAGACTTTAGGTGGTACCATAATTGCTAACTGGAGGTAGGGCTCTCTAAGTCCCTAGTTGGATTATTTTGTGCTGGAGGGGTCCTATTTCCCATTATAATTACTTTCACTGGTGTGATCATTTAATCTCTCTTTCTAGTGGTAAGAACCACCACAATGGATGCCAAGTCTATTTTCCTTCATTCATATATCTCCAGTGTCTAGCAAAATGCTTGGCACGGTGTCCTATCAGTGTTTGTGCAATGGGTAAGGCAGAGCCCTCATGGGCCACATAGATTTCTAGGTCTCTCTTCTAGTTAGCTTCAGCTATCAACTTGATACAGCTCAGTTTTAGCTGAGGGAGTCTCAGCTGAAGTTTGTCTCTATCAGATTAACCCATGGTCATATCTGCGAGGGTCTTTTCATGATTGCTGGTTGAGATAGGCAGGCTCTGCTCATTGTTGGGCTGTTACCTCTGGGTTGTATCAGAAAACTGGCTGAGCATGAAAAAGGGAAGCAGCCCAGTAAGCAGTGTTCCTCCATGGTCTTTGCTTCAGTTTCTGCCTCCAAATCCCTGCCTTGAGTTCTTAGCTGACTTCCCTCAAAGACTGACTGTGACCTGAGACCTCCTCCCCAAAGTTCCTTTTGATCACTGTGTTTGTCATAGCAACAAAAAGTAAAATAAAAAGTGTCAGATTTGCCCCCATAATATATCCAGAAAATTTCCAAAGGCACTCATCTAGTGACACTGCTCAAGCTGACCTTGGTGTCCTGGTGTTCATCTGTCATCCCAACACTTTGGAGTCTGAAGTTGTGCCAACAACACAGTGAAAACTAGAGCGACATGGGAAGACCCTGTCTCTGCCTTCCCACCAAATGTCTTCAAGTTGGACAATATGTTTTTTCTGTAAACAGAGTACAATTGATAAATTGACTTACATATGTCCCTAACTTGAACTCAGTAATGAAGATCACTTCAAATTATTACAGATGTGAGTGCCATCACACTATTCCAGATGTGAGTGCCATTAAACTATTGTTTTGCAAAGAAACCACAGGTCAAAGAGCCCTGAAAGTTATTTTCTTTATTGATTTCCCCCCAAAGGCTTGATTGTGAAAACCACTGAAGACTCAAGAGCCAGTCTAAGAGGAAAGATGACAAACATCTAATGAGTCCCTGTCCTTTGTTGACACTAGCCTACATCTTCTCAACTCCTGCTCTTCTGAAGACAACTTTGGATTCTTTTGGAGACGGTGGGTAGGAATGGGAGACACTTCTGCAGAACTGATCTGATCCATATCAACCCTGAAATTGGAGGGGCTGCTGTCTCTTTGCTATGTGGCCAGGAGAGAAGGACTGTAATCTATAAAATGTGGATAGCGTTTTCCTGGAAACTCACAACCTGGCAGGAATATGCTGGGAAGGGTGGGACAGAAGGTAAGCAGCTGAGGGGTCACCTGAGTGTGCCGCCTACCAACTACAGAAAAGGCCTAGTATTTGTATTCCCCGCCCCCTTGGTTGTGTGGACACAAGATTAGTACAGACTTAAACTCTCCCCTCAACCCCTCTTTTCTCCTCCCTGCAATTCTCTACTCCCTTCTGCCTCCCCTCATTTTTATCTCCCTTACTCTTTAAATAAGCTGTCAAATGAGGCTAATCTGGGCTCATTATATTGTTGAGAATGAGTTTGAACTTCTGGTTCTCCTGCTCCTTCACTCGGCTGTGTGCTTGGAATACAGGTACTCACCACCACATTTAGTTTATGCTGTACTCAGGATTGAGCCAAGGGTTTGGTGCCAGGATAAAATAGGTTTTCTCACCCTTGTCTGGACTGCTGATTTCCTAGCAAAACTCAGCAGTAAAGTTTTCATGCGAAGGTAATCTTCCCGCTATCATTGGATTTGGGCAGAAGACGTAGGCTTTGCAGCCAGACTAGGTCCATGCTAACTGTGAGCAGTGTATATAGCCCAAGACGATGAGGACTGACTGATGGGGCTATGGTCTGTCTCAGAGTCCCTGCAGCAGAGGTTCCTGCTGTCCACATTCAACTTGTGCTCACTGCCAAAAGGTTAAGCTCAGTGATCAGATCTCAGAATGGAGTCATCCCTCCTCCAAGCACCTGGGGAGCAAGGGGACTGCACAAGAGTCACTGATCTGGGAAAAGCTCTGTGACAGAGTAGTTCTTTGTACCCCTAGCCCATGACCTTAGGACACGGTTCTCCTTTCCAGATCCCAAAAAGAACTATTCCCAGTCTATCCTCCCAACTACTCTCTGCCTGGAAAGAGCCACATTGACCTTCATTTAAGAGAAATACCCAGAATGAAAACACTTGCTTTGTTGCTTGCCCATTCTGATCTCAGATACCAAAGATGGCATAGAGAGGAGAGATGGCAAAGCTCAGTCCCTTTCACCCTACCTGAGTAGCTCTTCTATAGGCTACTTTATACTGTGCTCACTCATCCCACTAACTGGCTGCCCAATGGCTGACAAAGTATCACAGCTCCCATGCAATCTTAGGATGCAACCTGAAAAGACAGACTCCAGGCATTCATCCTGTGTTTCTCTCCAGAGTCAGGCCAGAGCAGCGGAGGGTGGCCTAAAGTGTCTAGGATCTCTGGAATGCTTCTGGAAGCAGAGTCCTGAGGGCAGCTGGAAATCATGCTTGGAGACTTGGGGGGAAGGCTTGTATACACACCTGGAAGGATTTAAAGGTGTGATGAGAGTAGGAATTGGGAGAGCCACCTTTTTATATTACCAATATCTGCTTGTTTGCATCTATAGTACTTTTTTATTACAAGCATTTTTTCTTTTTCTTAGGTGGCTTTTTTGAGACATACATTCTATTACCCTCCCCTCCTTTGTTCATCCTCCCTTTCTTTAGGTTTTTTTTTCTTCCCTATCATAATGTCTTTTTGTTTTCACTAAATGATCATTTTTAACATGCTTTACTTAAACGACATCTAGGGCTAGCAATGTGGCTCAGTTGGTAGAGTACTTGCCTAGCATGGCACAAAGCCCTGAGTTCCATCTTCAGCACCGCATCAACTGGGTATGGTGCCACATGCTTATAATCCCAGCACTCAAGGAAGGGGTAGAGGCAAGAGGATCAGATGTTCAATATCAACTTCAGCTACATAGCAAATATATGAGATCCTGTCACCAAAAATGTAAGTAAATAAAATAAGAAGTTCAGACTTCCCCTTTGTGTTATATCAAATCAAGACTGTCTGGGGTTAACTAAGACACCATGGGCCTAAAGGGAGCCGGACACCCTCAGACTTGAAAGCAATGTTCTCAACACATTTTTGCTCCATAGAACAACTGCAAAAGATCCATGTCATGGACTCCCACTACCATTATGTCTTGCCCTACTCAAAAACTTACATATAAACCTATCCACTTGAATTCTAGACATCCTTGCCTGGCTTCTTTAGGGCATCATTCTGACCATCTTTCCCCAGTCCTGTACTAGGGAGCCCAACATCTTCTGCTGTTTGCTCATTGGGCTTCTGGGGAAGAAACTTGTATATGAGGGGCAAAAGCTTTCCTACTGAGCCACATATCCATTGCTAACTGTTTTCTTCTTCCTCTTCCTCTTCTTCCTCTTCCTCTTCTCCTTCTTCTTTTTCATTATTGTTATTATTAATAATTTTAATTTTATGTGTTCCAATATTTTGCATGCATGTTATTTGTGTACCATGTGGATGCCTTGTGCCTTCAGAGGCTTTGAATCTCCTGGAACTGGAGTTACCGATGATTGTAACCAGCCGTGTGGATGATAAGAATTGAACCCAGGTCCTTTGGAAGCATAGCCAGTGCACTTACCTTCTGATCCATCTCTCTCCATCCTCTGCTTTGTTTTTTTTTTTTTTTTTTTTT
>NW_023045561.1:0-25808 GCF_011762505.2 Arvicanthis niloticus | reverse complement strand
AGGGCATCCACAGAGAGTAGAGAATAGAAGAGCATCGGACAAGAGGAGAAAACAGAAGGGCATCGAGAGAGAGTAGAGTACAGAAGGGATCCAGAGAGAGGAGAGAACAGAAAGCCATCCTGAGAGAAGAGAGTACAGAAGGGCATCCAGAGAGAGGAGAGGACAGAAGGTCATCCAACAGAGGAGAGAATAGAAGGGTATCCATGGAGAACAGAGGTCAGAAGCACTTCCACAAAGAGGAGAGAACAGACGGGCATCCAGAGAGTGAAGAAGACAGAAGGGCATCCAGAGAGAGTATAGAATATATCGGTATCCAGAGAGCAGAGAAGACAGAAGGGCATCAACAGAAAGGAGAAGACAGAAGGCATTAAGTGAGAGGACAGAACAGAAAGGCATCAAGAGAGAGCAGAGGACAGAAGGGCATCCAGTGAGAGTAGAGGACAGAATGGCATCTAGAGTGAGGAGAGAACAGAAAGGCATGTAGAGAGAGGAGAGGACTGAAGGGCATCCACAGATTGGGAAGAACAGAAGAGCATCAACAGAGAGGAGACATCATAAGGGAATCCAAAGACAGGAGAGGATAGAAGAGCATCCAGAAAGAGGAGAGAACAGAAGGGCATCCAGAGAGATGAGAGAACCAAAGATAATCTAGAGAGAAAAGAGAACAGAATGGCAACCAGAAGTATGAGAGGACAGAAAAAAATCCAGAGAGAGGAGAGGACAGAAGGGCATCCAGAGCGTGGAGTGTACTGAAGGGCATCCAGAGAAAGGTGAGGACAGAAGGGCATCCAGAGAGAGAAGAGGAAAGAAGGGCATCCAGAGATAGGAGAGTACAGAAGGGATACAAAGAGAGGAGAGAACAGAAAGCCATCCGGAGAGAGGAGAGAACAGAAAGGCTTCCAGAGAGCAGAGAGGACAGAAGGGCATCCAGAGAGAGGAGAGAACAGAGGGCATCCATGGAAATGAGAGGTCAGAAGGGCATCCACAGAGAGAAGAGAACATATGGGCGTCCAGTGAGCAGAGAAAACAGAAGGGCATTCAGAGAGAGTAGAGAATTCAACGATATCCAGAGAGCAGAGAAGACAGAAGGGCATCCAGTGAAAGGAGATGATAGAAGGGCATCCAGTGAGAGGAGAGAACCAAAGGGCATCTAGAGAGAGGAGAAGATGGAAGGTCATCCATAGAGAGGTGAAAACAGAAGTGCATCCAGAGAGAGGAGAAGAGTGTATGGCATCCAGCATGAAGAGTATACAGAAGAGCATCCGGAGAGAGGAGAGATCAAAAGGTCATCTAGAGAGAGGAAAAGGCAGGAGGACATCCAGCGAGATGAGAGGACAAAAGTGAATCCAGATGGAGGAGAGAACAGAAGGGCATAAAAAGAGAGGAGAGGACACAAGTGCATCCAGAGAGAGGGGAGAACATAAAGGCATGTAGCGAGAGGAGAGGACATAAAGGCATTCACAGATTGGGAAGAACAGAATAGCATCGAGAGTGAGGAGACAACATGAGAGCATCCAAAGAGAAGAGAGGATAGAATGGCACCAAGAGAGAGGAGATAACAGAAGGGCATCTGGAGAGAGGAGAGGACAAATGGGCTTCCAGAGAGAGAAGACAGAAGGGAATTCAGAGAGATTAGAGTACAGAAGAGAATCTAGAGAGAGAACAGAACAGAAAGGCAACCAGAGATATGAGAGGACAGAAGGAAATCCAGATAGAGGAGAGGACAGTAGGGCATCCACAGAGAGGAGAGGACAGAAGGGCATCCGAAGAGGGGAGAAAACAGAAGGGAATCCAGAGATAATAGAAGACAGAATGGCATCCACAGAGAAGGAGTAAAGAAGGGCAAACAGAGAGAGGAGAGAACAGAAGGGCATTCAGAGAGCGAAGAATTCAGAAGGATATCCAGTGTAAGGAGAAAATTGTCAGGCATCCTGCGAGAGGAGAAGACTGAAGGGTATTGAGAGAATCTAGAGAACAGAATGGCAGAGGGAAAGAGGAGAAGACAGAAGGGCATCCAGAGAAAGGAGAGAACAGAAGGGCATCCAGAGAGAGGAGAGCAAAAAAGGGAATCCAGAGAGATTAGAGAACAGAAGGATATCCAGAGAGAACAGAGGACAAAAGGGAATCTTGAGAGAGGAGAGACGAGAAGCGCATCCAGAGAGAGGAGACAAAAAGGGAATGCAAAGAGAGGACAGAACAGTAGGCCATCCAGAGTGAGGAGAGAACAGAAGGGCATCCAAAGAAAGGATAAGACAGAATGGCATCCAGAGAGAGGAGAGGACAGAAGGGCATCCAGAGAGTGGAGAGGACAGAAGAGCTCTAGAGAGAGGTAAGGACAGAAGGGCATCCACACAGAAGGGAGAACAGGGGCCCATCAGAGAGAGGAGTGAACAGAAGGGATCCAGAGAGAAGAGAGAACAGAAAGGCATCCAGAGCAAGGAGAGGACAGAAGGGCATGCAGAGAGAGCAGAGAACAGAACTGAATCCAGAGAGAGGAAAAGACAGAAGGGCATTCAGAGAGAGGAGAGAGCATTAGTGCCTCCAGAGAGAGGAGCAAACAGAAGGGAATCCAAAGAGAGGAGAGAACAGACGGGCATCCAAAAAAAGGAGAAGACAGAAGGGCATACAGAGAGAGGAGAGGACAGAAGGGCATGCAGAGAGATGAGAGAACAGGAGAGAATCCAGAATGAGGAGAGAACAGAAGTCCATCCAGAGAGAGCAGAAGACTGAAAAAATTCAGAGAGAGAAGAGGACTGAAGGATATCCCGAGAGAGGAGAAGACAGAAGGGCATCCAGAGAGAGGAGAGGTCAGAATGGCATCCAGTGAGAAGAGAGAACAGAAGGGCATACAGAGAGATGAGAGGACAGAAAGGCATCCGGAGACAGGATAGAACAGAAGTGAATCCAGATAGAGGAGAAGACCGAAGTGCATTCAGAGAGAGGAGAGAATATTAGGGCATCCAGAGAGAGGAGAAGACAGAAGGGAATCCAAAGAGAGGAGAGAATAGAAGAGCATCCATAAAGAGGACAGAACAGAAGGGCAACCAGAGATATGAGAGCACAGAAAAAATCCAGAGAGAGGAGAGGACAGAAGGGCATCCCGAGCATGGAGAGTACAGAAGGGCATCCAGAGAGAGATGAGTACAGAAAAAATCCAGAGAGAGGAGAGGACAGAAGGGCATCCAGAGTGTGGAGAGTACAGAAGGGCATCCAGAGAGAAGTGAGTATAGAAGGGCATCCAGATTGAAGAGAGGACAGAAGGGCATCCAGAGAGATGAGATGACAGAAGAGCATCCAGTGAGTGGAGAGGACAGAAGGGCATCCAGAGAGAGGAGAGACCAGAAAGGCATCCAGAGAGAGGAGAATACAGAACGGCATCCACAGAGAGGAGATAATAGAAGAGCATCGGATGAGAGGAGAAAACAGAAGGGCATTAAAGGAGAGGAGGGGACAGAAGGGCATCCATAGAGAAGAGAAGACAGAAGGGCATCCAGAGAGGTGAGGACAAAAGGGCATCCAGAGAAAGGAGACAACAGAAGGACTTCTTGAGAGAGGAAAAGACAGAAGGGCATCCAGATAGAGGAGAGACCAGAAGGGCATCCACAGGGATGAGAATACAGAGGGGCATCCATAAAGAGGATAGGACAGAAAAGCATCCAGAGAGGATAACAAAAGAGCCTCTGGAGAGAGGGGAAGACAGAAGGGCATCCAGAGAGAGTAGAGTATAGAAAAGCATACAGAGAGAGGAGAGAACAGAAGGGCATCCAGAAAGGAGAGAACAAAGGGCATCCAGAGAGAGGAGAGGACACAAGGGCATCCACAAAGAAGGGAGAACAGGAAGGCATCAGAGAGAGGAGAGAACAGAAAGGCATGCGGAGAGAAGAGAGGACAGAAGGGCATCCATAGAGAGGAGAGGACAGAAAGACATCCCAAAATAAGAGAGAACAGAAGGGCATACAGAGAGATAAGAGAACAGGAGAGAATCCAGAAAGAGGAGAGAACAGAAGTCCATCAAGAGAGAGAGCAGAAGACTGAAAAACATCCAGAGAGAAAAGAGGACTGAAGGGCATCCTGAGAGAGGAGAAGACAGAAAGGCATCCAGAGAGAGGAGAGGTCAGAATGGCATCCAGTGAGAGGAGAGAACAGAAGGGCATCTAGAGAGAGGAGAAGACAGAAGGATATCCAGAGTGAGGAGAAAATTGTCGGGCACACAGAGAGAGGAGAAGACTGAAGGGCATCGAGAGAATCGAGTGAACAGAAGGGCATAGGTAAAGAGGAGAATATAGAAGGACATCCAGAGAGAGCAGAGGACAGAAGGGCATCAAGAGAGAGGAGAGCACAAAAAGGAATCCAGAGAGACAAGAGAACAGAAGGATATCCAGAGAGAATAGAGGACACAAGGGCATCTTGAGAGAGGAGAGAAAAGAAGCGCATCCAGAGAGAGGAGAAGACAAAAAGGGAATCCAGAGAGAGGAGAGAACAGAAGCGCATTCAGAGAGAGGAGAGGACAGAAAGGCATCCAGAGAGAGGATTGGACAGAAGGGCATCCAGAGAGAGGAGAGGACAGAAGGGCATCCAGAGAGAGGAGAGTACAGAAAAGATCCAGAGAGAGGAGAGAACAGAAAGCCATCCAGAGAGAGAGGAGAGGACAGAAGGGCATCCAGAGAGAGGAGAAGACAGAAGGACATCCAGAGAGAGGAGAGAACAGAAGAGCATCCATAGAGATTAGAGGTCAGAAGGGCATCCACAGAGAGGAGAGAACAGATGGGCATTCAGAGAGCAGAGAAAACAGAAGAGCATTCAGAGATAGTACAGAATAGAATGGTATCCTGTTAGCAGACAAGACAGAAGGGCATCCAGAGAAAGGAGAAGGTAGAAGGGCATCCAGAGAGAGGGGAGAACAGAAGAGCATCCATGGAGATTAGAGGTCAGAAGGGCATCCACAGAGAGGAGAGAACAGACGGGCATTCAGAGAACAGAGAAAACAGAAGGGCATTCAGTGAGAGTACAGAATAGAACGGTATCCAGAGAGCAGAGAAGACAGAAGGGCATCCAGACAAAGGAGAAGATAGAAGGGCATCAAGTGAGAGGAGAGTACAGAAGGGCATCCATAGAGAGGAGAATACAGAAGGGCATCCATAGAGAGGTGAAAACAGAAGTGCATCCAGAGACACAAGAGCATCCGGAGAGAGGAGAGATCAGAAATTCATCCAGAGAGAGGAGAAGACAGAAGGACATCCAGGGAGATGAGAGGACAGACGGGAATCCAGACGGAGGAGACAACAGAAGAGCATAAAAAGAGGAGAGGACAAAAGTGCATTCAGAAAGAGGAGAGTCAGAAAGGCATGTAGAGAGAGGAGACGACAGAAGGACATTCACAGATTGGGAAGAACAGAAGAGCATTGAGAGTGAGGAGACAAGATAAGAGCATCCAAAGAGAAGAGAGGACAGAAGGGCACCCAGAGAGAGGAGATAACAGAAGAGCATCTGAAAAGAGGAGAGGACAGAAGGGCAACCAGAGAAAGGAGACAACAGAAAAACATCCAAAGAGCGGAGATGAGAGAAGGGCATCCAGAGACGGGAGAGATCAGAAGGGCATGCAGAGAGAGCAGAATACAGAAGGGCATCCACAGAGAGGAGAGAATAGAAGAGCATCAGACAGAAGGAGGAAACAGAAGATCATCAAAAGATAGGAGAGGACAGAAGGGCATCCATAGAGAAGAGAAGACAGAAGGGCATCCAGAGAGAGGAGGGGACAGAAGGGCATCCAGATAGAGGAGAGAACAGAAGGGCATCCAGAGGGATGACAATACAGAAGGGCATCCAGAGAGAGGATAGGACAGAAAGGCATCCAGAAAGGAGAACAGAAAGGCATCCAGAGAGAGGAAAAGACAGAAGAGCATTCAGTGAGAGGAGAGAACAGAAGGGCATCTAGAGAGAGGAGAAGACAGAAGGATATCCAGAGTGAGGAGAAAATTGTCGGGCATCCAGAGAGAGGAGAAGTCTGAAGGGCATCGAGAGAATCGAGAAAACAGAAGGGCATAGGAAAGAGGAGAAGACAGAAGAGCATCCAGAGAGAGGGGAGCACAAAAGGGAATCCAGAGAGACAAGAGCACAGAAAGATATCCAGAGAGAATAGAGGACACAAGGGCATTTTGAGAGAGGAGAGAAGAGAAGCGCATCCAGAGAGAGAACATAAAAAGGGAATCTAGAGAGAGGAGAGAACAGAAGGGCTTCCAGGGAGAGGAGAGGACAGAAGGGCATCCAGAGAGAGCAGAGGACAGAAAGGCATCCAGAGAGAGGAGAGTAAAGAAGGGATCCAGGGAGAGGAGAGACTGAAACTCATCCAGAGAGAGTAGAGGACAGAAGGGCATCCAGAGAGAGGAGAAAACAGAAGGGCATCCATGGAGAGGAGAGGTCAGAAGGGCATCCACAGAGAGGAGAGAACAGACGGGCATCCACAGAGTAGAGAAAACAGAAGGGCATTCAGAGAGAGTAGAGAATAGATCGGTATCCAGAGAGCAGAGAAGACAGAAGGGCATTCAGAGAAAGGAGAAGATAGAAGGGCATCCAGTGAGAGGAGAGAATCGAAGGGCATCCAGAGAGAGGAGAAGATGGAAGGGCATCCATATATAGATGAAAACAGAAGTGCATCCAGAGAGAGGAGAAGAGTGAAGGGCATCCAGTGTGAAGAGAAGACAGAAGAGCATCCGGAGAGAGGAGAGATCAGAAGTTCATCCAGAGAGAGGAGAAGACAGAAGGACATCCATGGAGATGAGAGGACAGAAGGGAATCCAGAAGGAGTAGAGAACAGAAGGGCAGAAATAGAGAGGAGAGGACACAAGTGCATCCAGAGAGAGTAGAGAACAGAAAAGCATATAGAGAGAGGAGAGGACAGAAGGGCATTCACAGATTGGGAAGAACAGAAGAGCATCGAGAGTGAGGAGACAACATAAGAGCATCCAAAGAGAATAGAGGACAGAAGGGTACCCAGAGAGAGGAGATAACAGAAGGCCATCTGGAGAGAAGAGAGGACAGAAGGGCTTCCAGAGAGAGAAGAAGACAGAAGGGCATCCAGAGAGATTAGAGGACAGAAGAGAATCTAGAGAGAGAAGAGAACAGAAAGGCAACCAGAGATATGAGAGGACAAAAAGAAATCCATAGAGAGGAGAGGGTTGTAGGGCATTGTTGGGTGCTGCGTGAGCATGACTGCATTCACCATTACAAGATGGCGTGCGCATCCTGTCCTCCCACTAGTAAATAACTGACTTCGCAGGTGCAAAAGGCAAAAAGCATGCCAAAGTCACTGCCCATCCCAGAGCATATTATGGGTAATGAGTGAACAGCCAATCAGAAATGAACACGTCACTCTAGGGTGTATATAAGCGGTGCCTTTTCTGGGATTTGGGTCTTTCTGCTTCTGCTTATACAAGAATAAAGCCTCACCGTGATAACCACCCGAAAATTGCCTCTCGCGTCACTTTCGTGGGCGAAGGGGACATGGAGGGCCTCAGAACATCTGGTTTGGAAACCCCGTATCTTCAAGGCGCCGCAGAAGACCACCGGAGACTCGGGTTGGGTTTAAAGACTGCAGGATCCAGGTACGTCTCTGAGAGATATGTTTGGGGTGGACGCTTTCATTGTGGGCGGATATTCACCCATTGCCTCTTGTTTGCGTTGCTTTCACTTTTAGCTTATTTGTGTTGTAAAGATCCAATTCGCAACACAGCTATTAGTGCAAGTCAATAGGTTTCAGGAGAGGTCCACTCCAGAGTATCAGAAACAGGGCGTGTTAGCCAGCATCAGACCAAAGAGCCTGGAAAGGAGAAGCAGGCAAAAAAGCCTGGGCAACAGAAGCAGGCCAAGGAGCCTGGTCATAGGAAAGAGTACTCAAAAGGAATGGGGGCCACTGCAGGGCCTGTTAAGGTTAAGGACCCTTCACCAGCTGGTGAAGAGAGAGTGGAGTTCAGGGAGACCCCCTGTACCCTATTAAGGAGCCTGCTTCCATAAACCTTAGCAGCTCTGAGGAAGACCTAACGCAAGGAGAGGAAGAGAGCCTGGGGCAGGAAGCAGCCACCTATGCAAAGGGTAGCCATTCTGGGATAAGACTAAAAAAGACCTTGAATTCCTCGGCCCCACCCTTGCCTCCAGCCTATGCCTCTAATTCATTTCTCAGCCCAGGAGATAGGAGACAGCTAAAGCTTGCATTTCCAGTCTTTGAAGGGGCAGAAGGCGCTCGTGTCCATGCCCCAGTAGAGTATAGACAGGTCAAACAATTAGCTGAGGCAGTACATGCATATGAATTGGGGCTAATTTTACTATATTCCAAGTGGAGAGATTAAGTACAGCTGCTATGATGCCAGGAGACTGGCAGGACACAGTGAAGGCGGTACTTAACAATATGGGCCAATACCTAGAATGGAAGGTCTTGTGGCACGAGGCACTAAAAGCACAAGCCAGAGCTAATGCAAGCATTGAGGGTCAACAATTATGGACTTTTGACATGCTGGCTGGACTTGAGGTACACTTGAATGACCAGACCGCTCATCCCTGCCAGGTCTATGTACAGATAGCATCAGCTGCAATAAAGGCATGGAAGTCCCTCCCTAGGAAGGAAGGCAGGAACCTTTATTTGTCCAAGATAATTCAGACATCTAATGAGTCTTTCTCTGACTTTGTGGCCCACATGACTGAGGCAGCTGGCAGAATCTTTGGGGAACCAGAGCAGGCAATGCCATTGAAAGAACAAATGGTCTTTGAAAATGCCACAGCTGAATGCCGTGCAGCCATTGCTCCTCAGAGAGCCAAGGGGCTATAAGACTGGTTAAGAGTCTGTTGAGGCTTGGGAGGTCCCCTTACTAATGCCGGACTTGCAGCAGCAAACTTAGAAATGGCTGCAGTCCTCCTTAAAGGTCAGAATCGTGGAAAATTCCCTTCAAAACAAATGGCCTGATGCTTTGCCTGTGGGAAGGTGGGACATATGAAGAAAGAGTGCCCAAATAATCAAATACCATCAAAACTGTGCACCAGGTGTGGAAAGGGTTATCATCTGGCTTGAGATTGCCGATCTGTTAGAAATATAAGAGGTCAGATCCTCCTTCCAAATTCCTCAGCCATTAAGGAAGAAAATTTTTCAAAAAACAGATATACGGGCCCAAGATCCCAGGGCCCCAAAAGATATGGGACACTGCTGAACACTCAGGGGACTCTTTTTGCTGCAAAGCCACAAGGGGTTCCACAGGAGTGGACCTCCGTTCCACCTCCCAAGTCGTACTAATGCCACACATGGGGGTGCAGCCGATCCCAGTTGATTATAGAGGCCCCCTGCCAGGGGGAAGTGTCGGCCTTATTTTAGGCCGCTCCTCTCTTACTTTAAAAGGGCTCATGGTACACCCCGGTGTAATAGATCAGGATTATACCTGAGAACTTCAAGTTCTCTGTTCTAGCCCACAAGGTGTATTCTCCATCTCGCCTGGGGACAGGATTACTCAATTGGTTGTCCTTCCAAGCTTACATGATTGTTTTCCATCCACCGAGAAGCTTAGAGGTGCTCACGGGCTTGGTTCCTCAGCAACTGACTTTGCTCATCTGGTGGTTGACCTTAAAACTAGACCCACCTTATAGTTAGCAATAGAGGGGAAGAACTTTACTGGAATTCTGGATTCGGGAGCAGATAAAAGTATTTTTCTTCTAATTGGTGGCCTAAGGCATGGCCTGTAAAAAGATCGTCCCACTCCCTACAAGGATTGGGATACAAGGCCAGTCCCACAATCAGTCTCGCTCGTTGACTTGGCAGGCACCAGAGGGTCAAACAGGAAGTTGTATACATTATGTGCTTCCTCTCCCTGTCAATCTCTGGGGAAGAGACATTTTACAAGACCTAGGGCTAGTTCTGACTAGTGAATACTCCCCACAAGCTATAAACATTATGAAGAGCATGGGATTTAAAGAAGGGAAGGGTCTTGGCAGGAACGAACAAGGAAGGTTAGATCCTGTCTCACAAGAATCAAACACAGGAAGACAAGGCCTGGGTTTTCCCTAGTTTCCATTGAGGGTTCTATGCCCATACCCTGGCTCACAGAGGAGGCCGTGTGGGTTCCTCAGTGGTCCCTATCCTCTGAAAAATTGGAAGCTGCTACAAAACTAATTAAAGAACAAGTGGAGCTCGGTCATTTAGAACCTTCTACATCTCCCTGGAATACACCCATATTTGTCATTAAAAAGAAATCCAGAAAGTGGAGGCTTTTACATGATTTAAGAGGAGTCAATACACAGATGCGACTAGTTGGCTCTGTTCAAACACCTTGGAACAGTGGGGTCTCCATGTTGCTACTGAGAAAGTTCAATTTTCAGAAATTGGCTTTTTTTGAGGGACGGTTATCTATCCAGAAATGATAATTCCTCAGAAATTGGAGATTCGTAGAGACCATTTACATACTTTGAATGATTTTCAGAAATTATTAGGTGATATAAGTTGGTTAAGACCATTTTTAAAAATTCCCTCGGCCAAGCTGAAACCTTTATTTGATATTTTGGAAGGGGATGCTCATATTTCCTCACCGAGGGCCTTAACACCCCCTGCGAGCCGTGCTCTGAAAATAGTAGAAAATGCTTTACAAGATGCCCAGTTGAAACGCATAGATGAAACCAAAACCTTTGACTTATGTGTTTTTAAAACTAGACACTTACCAACTGCTGTATTATGGCAGGAGGGGCCCTTGTTATGGATTCATCCCAATGCTTCTCCCGCAAAGATTATTGAAAGGTATCCAGATTCAGTTGCTCAGCTTGCCCTTTGTGGACTAAAATCAGCCATTACTCATTTTGGAAGGGAGCCTAAGGTTTTGATAGTGCCTTATACTGCCCATCAAGTCCAAATATTAACGGCGACCTCTGATGTTTGGGCAGTGCTGGTTACTTCCTTCAATGGTCAAATAGATAATCATTATCCTAAGCATGCCATCTTACAATTTGCCTTAACTCAAGCTATCATATTTACACATAATGTGTCTCAGGAGCCACTCCCAGATGGAATGGTAGTTTATACTGACGGGTCAAAAACAGGAGTGGGTGCCTATGTGATTAATGATAAGGTTACATCCAAACAATACCATGAAACCTCACCTGAAATTGTGGAATGCTTAGTAGTGTCAGAGGTTCTGGAAATCTTTCCAGGTCCCTTAAATATTGTTTCAGATTCCTTCTATGTGGTTAATGCAGTAAAAGTATTAGAAGTTGCTGGGTTAATTAAGACATCTAGCAGACTTGTAGAAGATTTTCAAAAGATTCAGCTTACCCTGGCTAAGCGAAGATTCCCTGTCTTTATAACTCATATTAGGGCTCACTCAGGCTTACCGAGACCTATGTCCCGTGGAAATGACCTGGCAGATAGAGCCACAAGGTTGATTGCAATTGCCCTTTCCCCAAAATTAGATTTGGCTAAAGCCTTTCATAAAAGGTTTCATGTGACAGCTGAGACACTATGATGTCGGTTTAATATCTCTAGAAAAGAGGCCAGAGATATCGTGACTCAATGCCAAAACTGCTGTCAATTCCTACCTGTTCCCCATACAGGAATTAAACCTCGGGGAATTAGGCCATTACAGATCTGGCAAATAGATGTTACTCACATCCCATCCTTTGGCAAATTACAATATTTGCATGTCTCCATTGATACCTGTTCTGGAGTTATGTTTGCCTCTCCATTGACCAGAGAAAAGGCGGCCCATGCTATTCAACATTGCCTCGAGGCTTGGAGTGCCTGGGGAAAGCCTAAAATCCTTAAAACTGACAATGGAGCAGCCTACACTTCTCAAAAATTTCAACAATTTTGTCGCCATATGGAGGTGACACACCTGATGGGTCTTCCTTACAACCCTCAGGGACAGGGTATCATTGAGCGTGCTCATCGTACCCTTAAAACTTATTTGATAAAACAAAAAGGAGAAGTTGAGGAAGCTCTGCCCACGATGCCACGAGCTACTGTTTCTCTGGCACTTTTTACCCTCAACTTTTTGAATTTGGACAGTCAGGGCAACACTGTGGCTGATCGCCATTGCCTAGAACCAACTAGGCCAAAAGAAATGATAAAATGGAAAGATGTTTTGACTGGTCAATGGAAAGGCCTGGATCCTATTTTAATAAGATCCTGGGGAACGGTTTGTGTTTTTCCACAGGAAGAAGCCCATTTTGGCTCCCAGAGCGACTGACGCGGCGACTCGTGGTTCCTGAAAATGACCCCCCTGAAGGATTCATCTGCAGATGCTCTCATTTCTCATTTGGACTCTCCTAAATTGGGTTCCTAGTATATATAGTGAATTTAGATGGCTATCCTATCTGCTTTTCCAAAACCTATGCCCTTGCCTTCTTAAAAGGCGCTGCTTCTGCTAACTTGTACCAATGTAACTTGCTTTATGTCCCAGTGCTGGTCTGCTCTTGTCTATAAGCAGGCCCTAATAGCCAGTATACCACTATGGATCCCTATCCCTGTTCAGACGTCTGGGACCTTGACTTTATTTCGACAGAAGAGAGATTTTGATATAATTGCAACCATTATCACTCTTATTACCATCTATGCAGCTGCAGCTGTGACAGCCGGCACAGCCTTGGCTGATCAGGTTACAGCAGCTACTGTTGTTAAGCAAATTTCAGAAAAGACTTCTGAGGCCTTGACCGTTCTACAGAAAGTGGATGCATAATTGGCATCAGACATTCTGTTGGTCAATCAGAGAGTTGATTTGCTCCAAGCCCATGTCGAGCAGCTCACGGATGTGGTTCAAATGAGCTGCATGTCAGCAACCCCACATCTTGTATTACACCTCTGAGATTTGTGAATGATGCATTTGTTCAAAGCCATAATATTTCTGCTTATTTACAAGGTAAGTGGACTAGGGAGCTGGACCAGATGCATCAGCAATTGCAGATCCGGATTTTGAGCCTTAATGGAACATGAGTAGACCCTGTTACCCCTGGTAATTTTACTTCTTGGCTTACCTCTGCCTTTTCCTTCTTTCTTAAAAGGTGGGGATAGGCCTGTTTGGTGCAGCCCTATGTTGTGGATTATTGTTCAAGTTATGGTTGGTCTGTAAGCTCAGAGACCAACAAAAATGTGACAAGGTTGCTATTGCCCAAGCACTCGTAGCCTTGAGCAAGCATCTCCCCCTGAAATTTGGCTATCTAGGCTAAGAAAGTAGCTGATGACTGAGACCCTCAGTCGATGCACCCCATGGTTTCAGCTCATTGCAGTGGGTCGATGAGAGGTCTAAGTCTATCAAGCCCTTGCCTGAATAACTGTGGTACCCAAATATTTAGAGGTGTTGCGAGTGAGTACTCGACAGGGAATGTTCCACGAGTGTGAATAGATTTCCCGAAAGTATGCCTGATTGCACAAAGGTTTGATGCCAAGAAACCTCCCCTGGTGGTGCCCCAGGGTGGAGGCTTCCTTTCCCCGCCAAAAGGCATCTAGATGGGTATGGGAAGTATTCCTCATTGCACGACTACGAGAGAAGAAACCCATTACAATATCTCATTTTGCACAGGGGATCAGGCCTCTGCTTTCCCTCACTGATAGGCAATAGGCTGTTCCATCTTTAATATATAGATAGGGGGAGATGTTGGGAGCCACATGAGCATGACAGCATTCACAATTACAAGATGGTGCAGGCATCCTGTCCTCCCACTAGTAAACAACTGACTGTGCAGGTGCAAAAGGCAAAAAGAGAAGAGGACCGATGGGCATCCTGAGAGAGGAGAGGACAGAAGCGCATTCAGGGAGAGGAGAGAACAGAAGGGCATCTAGAGAAAGCAGAGAACATAAGGGCATCCAGGAAGAGGAGAAGACAGAGGGGCATCGGGAGATAGAAGACAGATGGGCATCCAGAGAGAGGAGAGGACAGAAGGGAAACCAAAGAGAAGACAGAGCAGAAGGGCATCCAGAGAGAGGAGAAGAAAGAAGGGCATCCACATAAAATAGTACAAAACGCCATAGAGTGAGAGGAGAAGACAGAAGAGCATCTAAATAGAGGAGAGAACAGTAGGGCATCCAAAAAGAGGAGAAAACAGAAGGGCCTCCAGAGAAGGAGAAGACAGAAAGGTATTTGGAGAACCTGGAGAACAGAAAGGCATCCAAAAAGAGGAGAGAACAGAAGGGCATCAAGATAGAGGGGAAGACAGAAGGGAATCCAGGGAGAGGAGAGGATAAAACTTCATCCAGTGAGGAGAAGACAGTAGGGCATCCGGAGAGAGGAGAGGTCAGAAGGCCATTCCAAGAGAGGAGAGAGCAGAAGGGCATCCAGAGAGAGGAGAGGACAGAAGGGCATCCAGAGAGATGAGAGAACAGAGAGGCATCCAGAGAGAATATATGACAGAAGGGCATCTAGAGAGAGGAGAGAAGAGAAGGGCATCCAGTGAGAGGAGAAGACAAAAAGGGAATCCAGAGAGAGGAGAGAACAGAAGGGCATCCAGAGAGAGGTGAGGAAAGAAGGGCATCCAAAGGGAGGAGAGTGAAGAAGGGCATCCAGAGAGAGGAGAGGACAGAAGGGATCCAAAGAGAGGAGAGAACAGAAAGCCATCCAGCAAGAGGAGAAGACAGAAGGGCATCCATGGAGAGGAGATATCAGAAGGGCCTCCAGAGAGAGGAGAGAAGAGAAGGGCATCGAGAGAGGAGAAGACAGAAACACATCCACAGATAGGGGAGAACAGAAGGTCATCCAGAGAGCAGAGAAGACAGAAGGGCATCCAGAGAGAGGAAAGTAAAGAAGCATATCCAGAGATAGGAGAGCACAGAAGGGCATCTGAAGAGATGAGAGAACAGAGAACAGAGAGGCATCCAGAGAGAATAGAGGACAGAAGGGCATCTAGAGAAAGGAAAGAACAGAAGGGTATTCAGAAATAGGAGGAGACAGAAGGGCATTGAGAGATAGGAGAAGACAGAAGGGCTTCCAGAGAGAGGAGTTGACAGAATGGCCTCCATAGAGAGAAGAGGATAGAACAGCATCCAGAAAGAGGAGAAGACAGAAGGGAATCCAGAGAGAGCAGAGAACAGAAGGAAATCCAGAGAGAGGAGACAGCAGGACATCCAGAAAAATGAGAGAACTTAGAGGCATACAGAGAATATATATGAATATATGAAAGAAGGGCATCCAGCGAGAGGAGAAGACAAAAAGGGAATCCAGAGAGAGGAGAGAACAGAAGGGCATCCAGAGAGAGGAGAGGACAGAAGGGCATCCAGATAGAGGAGAGGACAGAAGGACATCCAGAGAAAAGAGTGTGAAGAAGGGCATCCAGCGAGAGGAGAAGACAAAAAGGGAATCCAGAGAGAGGAGAGAAGAGAAAGCCAACCAGAGAGAAGAGAAGACAGAAGTGCATCCATGAAGAGGAGAGGTCAGAAGGGCATCCAGAGAGAGGAGAGAACATAAGTGCATCCAGAGAGAGGAGAAAACGGATCATCCAGAGAGAAGAGATTACAGAAGGGCATCTAGAGAGAAGAAAAGGAAGGGAATCCAGAGAGAAAAGAAGACAGAAGGGCATCCAGATGGAGGAGAGGACAGAAGGGCATCCAGAGAGAGCAGAGAACAGAAGGGCATCCAGAGAGTAGAGACAGAAGGGCATCCAGAGAAAGGAGAGCACAAAAGGGCATCCAGAGAGATGAGAGAACAGAAGATCTTCCAGAGAGAGTTGAGAACAGAATGGTATCCACAGACATGAGGGAACAGAAGATCATCCAGATAGAGAAGGGATAGAAGGGCATCCAGAGGGATGTGAGGACAGAATAGAATATAGAGAGAGGAGACAACAGAAGAGCATCCAGAGAGAGGAGAGGATATAAGGGCATCCAGACAGAGGAAAGAACAGAAGGGCATCCAAAGAGAGGAGAAGACAAAATGGCATCTGGATAGAGGAGAGAAAAGAAGGTCAACCAGAGAAAGGAGACAAAAGAAGGTCATCCATAGAGTCTAAAACACAGTAGGGCATCCAGAGAGAGGAGAGAACAGGAGGGCTTCCAGAGAGAGGAGAGAACAGAAGGGCATGTAGAGAGAGGAGCAAAAAGAATGTCATCCAGAGAGAGGAGAAGACAGAAGGGGATACAGAGAGAGGAGAGGACAGAAGGGAATCCGGAGAGAGGAGAGAACAGAAGGGCATCCAGAGAGAAGAGAAGACAGAAGGCCATCCAGAGAGAGAAGAGGGCAGAAGGCCATCCAGCGTGAGGAGAGAACAGAAGGGCATCCAGAGAAAGGAGAAGACCGAAGGGCATCCAGAAAGAGGAGAGTACATAAGGGCCTCCATACAGAGGAGGTAACAGAAGGGCATACCGAGAGAAGAGAGGACAGAAGGGCATCCAGGGAGAGGAGAGGACACAAGGGAATCCAGAGAGATGAGACAACAGAAGAGCATCCAGAGCATGGACAAGACAGAATGGCATCTAGAGAGAGGGGAGAACAGAAGGGCATCAAGAGAAAGAAGACCATAGAAGGACATCCAGAGAGAGGAGAAAACAGAAGGGCATCCAGATAGAGGAGAGACCATTAGGGCATTCAGAGAGAGGAGAACACAGAAGGAAATCCAGAGAGGAGATAGGAAAGAAAGGCATCCGGAGAGAGGAGAGAACAGAAAGGCATCCAGAGAGAGGAGAAGACAGAAGGGCATCCATAGAGAGGAGAGTAAAGAAGGGCATACAGAGAGAGGAGAGAACAGAAGGGCATCCAGAAAGAGGAGAGGAGAGAAGGGCATCCACAAAGAGGGGAGAACAGAAGAGCATCGAGAGAAAGGAGAGAAAAGAAGGGCATCGAAAGATAGGAGAGAACAGAAGGACATCCAGAGATAGGAGAAAACAGAAGGGCATCCAGAGAGAAGAGAGAACAGAAAGGCATCCAGAGAGACTAGAGGACACAAGGGCATCCAGAGAGATGAGAGAACAGAAGATCATCCAGAGAGAGAAGACAAGAGAAGGGCATACAGAGAGATGAGAGTACACAAGGGCAACCAGTGAGATGAGAGAACAGAAGATCATCCAGAGAAAGAAGACAACAGAAGGGCATACAGAGAGTAGAGAGTACACAAGGGCAACCAGAGAGATGAGAGAACAGAAAATCATCCAGAGAGAGAAGAGAACAGGAGGGCATACAGAGAGATGAGAGGACAGAAGATAATCTAGCGAGATAAGGGAACAGAAGGGCAACCAGACATATGAGAGGACAGAAAAAAATCCAGAGAGAGGAGAGGACAGAAGGGCATCCAGAGTGTGAAGAGTACAGAAGTGCATCCAGAGAGAGGAGAGGACAGAAGGGCATCGAGAGAGGGGAGAGGACAGAAGGGCATCCAGAGAAAGGAGACAACAGAAGGACATCCAGTGAGTGGAGATGACAGAAGTGCATCCAGAGAGAGGAGAGACCAGAAGGGCATCCAGAGAGTGGAGAGGACAGAAGGGCATCAAGAGAAAGGAGACAACAGAAGGGCATCCAGTGAGAGGAGATGACAGAAGGGCATCCAGAGAGAGAAGAGACCAGAAGGGCATCCAGAGAGAGGGGAATACAGAAGGACATTTACAGAGAGGAGAGAACAGAAGAACTTTGGAAGAGAGGAGAAAACTCAAGGGTACCCAAAGAGAGGAGAGGACAGAAGGGCATCCAGAGAGAAGAGAAGACAGAAGGGCATCCAGAGAGAGGAAAGGACACAAGGGCACCTAGAGAGATGAGATTACAGAAGATCCTCCAGAGAGAGAAAAGAACAGAAGGGCATCCAGAGAGTGGAGAAGGCTTAAGGGCATCGAGAGAGTCGAGAGAACTGACGGGAATAGGCAGAAAGGAGAAGACAGAAGGCCATCTAGAGAGAGGAGAGGACAGAAGGGCATACAGAGCCTGGAGAGGACAGAAGGGCATCCAGAGAGAGGGAGGGAAGAAGGGCATCCTGAGACTGGAGAGAACAAAAAATCATCCAGAGAGAGGACAGAAGAGTAGCGCATCCAGAGAGAGGAGAAGAACGGAGGTCATCCAGACAGAAGGGCATCCACAGAGAGGAGAAGACTGAAGGGCATCGAGAGAGAGAGGAGAGGACATAAGGGAATCCAGAGAGAGGAGAGAACAGAAGAGCATCTAGAGAGAGGAGATTACAGAACGGAATACAGAGAGGAGAAGACAGAAATACATCCAGAGAGATGATAGAACAGAAAGGCCTTCGGAGAGAGGAGGAAATGGAATGGCATCCGGAGAGAGGAGAAAACAGAAGGGCATCCAGAGAGAGGAGAGGACAAAAGAGCATCCAAAAGGAGGGGAGAACAGAAGGGCATCCAGAGAGAGGAGAGGACAGAAGAGAATCTAGACAGAAGAGAGAACAGAAGGCCATCCAGAGAGAGGGGAAGACAGAAGGGCATGCAGTGAGAGGAGAGGACACAAGGGCATCCACAGAGATGAGAGGAAAGAAGGGAATCTAGAGAAAGGAGAAAAGAGAAGGGCATGTAGAGAGAAGAGAAGACAGAAGGGCATCCATAGAGAGGAGAAGACAGAAGGGCATCCGGATAGAGGAGAGAACAGAAGGGCATCCAGAGACAGGAGACAACAGAAGGTCATCCAGATGGAGGAGAAGACAGAGGGCATACAGAGAGAGGAGAGGACAGAAGGGAATTCGGAGAGAGGAGAGAACAGAAGAGCATCCGGAGAGTGGGAGCACAGAAGGGCATCCTGAGACTGGAGAGAATAGAAAATCATCAGGACAGAGGAGAGAGGAGAGAGGAGTAGAGCATCCTGAGAGATGAGAAGAAAGAAGGTCATCCAGACAGAGAATAGAATAGAAGGGAATCCACTGAGAGGAGAAGACAGAAGGGCATCCAGAGAGAGGAAAGGACAGAAGGGCATCCAGAGTGAGGAGAAGAAAGAAGGGCATACAGTTAGAGGAGAAGACACAAGGGCATCCAGAGAGAGAAGAGTACAGAATGGCATCAAAAGAGAGTAGAGAACATAAGGGCATCTAGAGAGAAGAGAAGACAGAAGGGCATCCAGAGAAAGAAGAGGACAGAAGGGAATACAGACAGAGAAGAGGACAGGAGGGCATCAAAAGAGAGGAGAGGACAGAAGGCCATCCAGAGAGAGGAGAGAACAGAAGGGCATCCAGAGAAAGGAGAAGACCGAAGGCCAACCAGAGAGAGGAAAGGACAGAAGCGCCTCCATAGAGAGAAGAGAATAAAAGGCCATCCAGACAGTGGAGAAAACAGAAGGGCATCCAGAGAGAGGAGAGACCAGAAGTGCACTCAGAGAGAGGAGAAGACAGAAGTGCATCTGGAGAAACGATAGAACAGAAGGGCATTCAGAGAAAGGAAAGAACAGAAGAGCATCCAGAAAGAGGAGAGAACACAAGGGCTTCCAGAGAGTGGGGAGGACAGAAGAGCATCCACATAGAGGGGAGAAAAGAACAGCATGGAGAGAAAGGAGAGAACAGAAAGGCATCCGAAAAGAGGATAGGACAGAAGGACATCCAGAGATAAAAGAAAACAGAAGGGCATCCAGAGAGAGGAGGATACAGAAGGGCATCCAGAGAGAGGAGAAGACAGAAGGGCATCCATAGAGAGGAGAAGACACAAGGACATCCAGAAATAGGAGAAGATAGAAGGGCATCAAGATAGAGGAGAGACCAGTAGGGCATCCAGAGACAGGAGAATACTGAAGGGCATCCAGAGAGGAGAGAGGAAAGAAAGGCATTGGGAGAGACGAGAGAACAGAAAGGCATCCAGAGAGAGAAGACAGAAGGGCCTCCATAGAGAGGAGAGTAAAGAAGGGCATACAGAAAGAGGAGAGAACAGAAGGGCATCCAGAAGGAGGAGAGGACAGAAGGGCATCCACAGAGAGGAGAGAACTGAAGAGCATCAAGAGATAGGAGAGAACAGTATGGCATCCAAAGAGGAAAACACAGAATGGCATTCAGAGAGAGGGGAGAACCAAAGAGCATCGAGAGAAAGGAAAGAACAGAAGGGCATTCAAAGAGAGGAGAGGAGAGAAGGACATTCAGAGATAGCAGAAAACAGAAGGGCATCCAGAGAGAAGAGAGAACTGAAAGGCATCCAGAGAGAGGAGAGGACACAAGGGCATCCAGAGAATGAGAGAACAGAAGATCATCCAGAGAGAGAAGAGAACAGAAGGGCATACAGAGAGAGGAGAAAACACAAGGGAATCCAGCGAGATGAGAGAACAGAAGATCATACAGAGAGAGGAGAACAGAAGGGCATACAGATATATGAGAGGACAGAAAAAATTCAGAGGGGGGGGACAGAAGAGCATCCAGAGTGTGAAGAGTACAGAAGTGCATCCAGAGAGAGGAGAGGACAGAAGGGCATTCAGACAGAGGAGAGGAAGAAGGTCATCCAGAGAAAGGAGACAACAGAAGAACATCCAGTGAGAGGAGATGACAGAAGGGCATCCTGTTAGAGGAGAGACCAGAAGGGCATCCAGAGAGAGGAGAATACAGAAGGGCATCCACAGAGATGAGAAAACAGAAGAACTTTGGAAGAGAGGAGAAAACAGAAGGGCATCCAAAAAGAGGAGAGAACAGAAGGGCATCCAAAGAGAAGAGATAACAGAAGGGCTTCCAGAGAGAGGAAAGTACGCAAGGGCATCCAGAGAGATGAGAGAACAGAAGCTCATCCAGAGAAAGAAGAGAACCTAAGGGCATCCAGAGATAGGAGAATACTTAAGGGTATTGAGAGGGTCGAGAGAACTGACGGGCCTAGGGAGAGAGGAGAAGACAGAAGGTCATCCAGACAGAGTAGACGACAGAAGGGCATACAGAGAGAGGAGAGCACAGAAGGGAATCCAGACATATGAGGAAACAGAAGGATATCCAGAGAGTATAGAGGACACAAGGGCGTCTTGAAAGAGGAGAGAAGAGAAGGGCATCCAGATAGAGGAGAAGACTAAAAGGGAATCCAGAGTGAGGAGAGACCAGTAGGGCATCCAGAGAGAGGAGAGGACAAAAGGGCATCCAAAGAGAGGAGAGAACAGAAGGGCATCCAGAGAGAGGAGAGGACAGAAGGCCTTCCAGAGAGAGGAGAAGACAGAAGGGCATGCAGAGAGAGGAGAGGACACACGGTCATTCAGAGAGATGAGAGAACAGAAGAGCATCCATTCGAGAAGGGAGCATAAGGGCATCCACAGAGATGAGAGGAAAGAAGGGAATCTAGAGAAAGGATAAAAAAGAAGGGCATGTAGAGAGAGGAGAAGACAGAAGGGCATCCATAGAGAGGAGAAGACAGAAGGGCGTCTGGATAGAGCAGAGGACAGAAGGGCATCCAGAGAGAGGAGACAACAGAAGGTCATCCAGATGGGGGAGAAGACAGAAGGGCATACAGAGAGAGGAGAGGACAGAAGGACATCCAGAGAGGGGGAGGACAGAAGGGTATTCTGAGACTGGAGAGAATAGAAAATAATCAGGACAGAGGAGCGAGAAATAGAGCATCCAGATAGATGAGAAGAAAGAAGGTCATCCAGACAGAGAATAGAACAGAAGGGCATCCACTGAGAGGAGAAGACAGAAGGGCATCCAGAGAGATTAGAGGACAGAAGGGCATCCAGAGAAAGGAGGATATAGAAGGGCACCCAGAGAGAGGAGAAGAAAAAAGGGCATTCAGAGAGAGGAGAAGACACAAGGGCATCCAGAGAGATGAGAGTACAGAATGGCATAAAGAGAGAGTAGAGAACAGAAGTGCAGACAGAGGGAAGAGAAGACAGAAGGGCATCCAGAGAAAGAAGAGGATGGAAGGGAATCCAGAGAGAGAAGAGGACAGGAGGGCATCCAAAGAGAGGAGAGGACAGAAGGCCATCCAGAGAGAGTAGAGAACAGAGGACATCCAGAGAAAGGAGAAGACCAAAGGCCATCCAGATAGAGGAGATGCCAGAAGGGCCTCCATAGAGAGGAGAGAATAAAAGGCCATCCAGAAAGTGGAGAAAACAAAAGGGCATCCAGAGAGAGGAGAGAACAGAAGCCCATCAAGAGAGAGGAGAGTACAGCAGAAAATCCAGAAAGAGAAGAGAACAGAAGGACATCCGGAGAGAGGAGCAGAGAGAATTGCATTAAGATATAAGAGAGTAAATGAGAGCATCCAGAGAGACGAGAGAACAGAAGGGCATCCAGAGAGAAGAGAAGACATCCAGAAAGTAGAGCTGACAGTATGGCCTCCAGAGAGAGGAGAACACAGAAGGGCATTCAGAGAGAGGAAATGACAGAAGGACACCCATATAGAGGAGAGAACAGAAGGGCATCCAGAAAGAGGAAACAACAGAAGGTCATCCAAAGAGAGGAGAAAACCGAAGGTCATCCAAAGAGAGGAGAAGCCAGAAGGGAATACAGAGACTGGAGAGGACAGAAGGGCATCCGGAGAGAGGGAGTAAAGAAGGGCATCCTGAAACTGGAGAGAACAGAAAATCATCCATTGAGAGGAGAGAAGAGTTGCACATTCAAAGAGAGGAGAAGAATGGAGGTCATTCAGACAGAAGAGAGAACAGAAGGGCATCCACAGAGAGGAGAAGACAGAAGGGCACCGAGTGAGAGGAGAGGACAGAAGGGAATCCAGAAAGAGGAGAAGACAGAAAAACATCCAGAGAGATGATAGGACAGAAAGGCATCCAGAGAGAGGAGGAAATGGAAGGGCATCCAGAGAGAGAAGAAAACAGAAGAGCATCCAGAGAGAGGAGAGGTCAAAACTGCATCCAAACAGAGGAGAGAACAGAAGGGCATCCAGAGAGAGGAGAGGACAGAAGGGCATCCAGAGAGAGGAGAGGATACAAGGGCATCCAGAGAGAGTAGATGACATAAGGGCAACCCGAGAGACAAATGAACAGAAGAGCAACCAGAGAGATGAGAGGACACAACGGCAATTAGAGAGATGAGAGAACAGAAGAACATGCACAGATAGAAAAGCACAGAAGTGCATCCAGAGAGGTGAGAGAACAGATCATCCAGAGAGAAAAATGAACAGATGGACATCCAGAGTGATAAGAGGACAAAGGATAACCTAGAGAGAGGAGAGAACAGAAGGGGATACAGAGAAAGTAGAAGACAGAAGGGGAACCAGAGAGAAGGGAGGACAGAAGGGCATCCAGAGAGAGAAGAGGACACAAGGGCATCCAAATAGAGGAGAAGACAGAAGGGAATCCGGAGAGAGGAGTGTACAGAAGGGCATCCAGAGGGAGGAGAAGACAGAAGGGCATCCGGAGAGAGGAGAGAAGAGAAGGGCCTCCAGAAAGAGGAGAGAACAGAAGGGTAACCAGAGAGAGGAGAAGACAGAAGGGAAACCAGATAGAGGAGAGAAGAAAAGGGCATTCGGAAAGAGGAAAAGACAGAAAGACATCCAGAGAGAGGAGAGGACAGAAGGGAATCCAGAAAGAGGAGATGACACAAGGGCATCCAGTGATATGAAAGAACAGAAGGGCATCCCGAAGAGGAGAGAACAAAAGGGTATCAGAAGAGAGGAGAGGACAAAAGGTCATCCAGAGAGTGGAGAGTACAGAAGTGCCTCCAGAGAAAGGAGAAGACACAAGGACATAAGGGCATCTAGGGAGAGAAGTGAACAGAAGGGTATCCAGAGAGAGGAGAGGACAGAAGGGCATCTAGAGAGAGAAGAGTAGACAAGGGCATACAGAAAGAGGGAAAGACAGAAGGGCATTGGTAGAGAGGAGAGAACAGATGGGCATCGGGAGAAAGGAGAAGACAGAAAGGCATCCAGAGAGAAGAGAGAATTGAAAGGGAATCCAGAGAGAGGAGAGGACAGAGGGGCATTTGGAGAAACGAGAGAACAGAGGGCATCCAGAGAGAAGAGAGGACAGAAGAACATCTAGACAGAAGAGAGAACAGAAGGGCATTCAGAGAGAGGAGAAGACAGAAGGGCATTCAGAGTGAGGAGAGGACATATGGGCATCCAGAGAGAGGAGAGAGCAGAAGAACATCCAAAAAGAGGAGAGGACAGAAGGGCATCTAAAGAGATTATAGAAGTGAAAGGCATCAAGAGTGAGGAGAAGGCAGAAGGGCATCCGGAGAGAGGAGAGAACAGAAGGGTATCCAAAAAGAGGAGAGAACAGACGGGCATCCAGAAAGAGGAGTTGACAGAAGGGCATCCAGAGAAAGGAGACAACAGAAGGACATCCAGAGAGAGGAGAAGACAGAAGGGTATCCCGAGTGAGGAGAAAAATGTTGGGCATCCAGAGAGAAGAGAAGACAGAAGGGCATCGGGAGAGACAAGAGGACAGAAAGGCATAGGGAGAGAGGAGAGAACAGAAGGGCATCCAGAGAGAGGAGAGAGAAAAAGGGCATACAGAAAGAGAAAAAGACAAAAGTGCATCCAGAGACAGGAGAGAACAGAAGGGCATCTAGAGAGAGGAGAAGACAGAAGGGCATCCGGAGAATGGAGGGAACAGAAGGGCATACAGAAAGAGGAGAGAACAGAGAAGACAAAAGGGAATCCAGAGAGAGGAGAGAACAGAAGGGCATACGAAGAGAGGAAAAGACAGAAGGGCATCCAGAGAGAGGAGTGGACAGAAGAGTATCCGGAAATAGAAGAGAACAGAAGGGCATCCAGAGAGAGGAGATGACAGTAGGGCATCCAAAGAGAATAGAGGACAGAAGGAAATCAAGAGAGAGGAGAGAAGAGAAGGGCATTCAGAGAGAGGAGAATACAAAAAGGGAATGTAGAGAGAGGAGAGAAGAGAAGGGCATTCAGAAAGAAGAGAAAACAGAAGTACCATAGAGAGGAGAGGACAAATGGGCATCCAGAGAGAGGAGAGCACAGAAGAGAATCCAGTGAGAGGAGAAGACAGAAGGACATCTAGAGAGATGAGAGGACAGAAGGGCATCCGGAAAGAGGAGAGGACAGAAGGGCATCCAGAGTGAAGAGTAGACAGAAGAGCATCTGGAGAGAGGAGAGATCAGAAGGTCATCCAGAGAGAGGAGAAGACAGAAGGGCATCCAGAGAGAGGAGAGGACAGAAGGGCATCCAGGGAGAGGAAAGAACAGAAGGACATCCAGAGAGAGGAGACGACAGAAGGGTATCTGGATAGAGGAGAGAACAGAAGGGCATCCAGAGAGAGGAGAATACAGAAAGGCATCCACAGAGAGGAGAGAATAGAAGAGCATCGGATGAGAGGAATCAACAGAAGGGCATCAAAAGAGAGGATAGGACAGATGGGCATCCATAGAGAAGAGAATACAGAAGGGCATCCAGAGAGAGTAGAAGACTAAAGGGCATCCAGAGAGATGAGAGAACAGAAGATCATCCAGAGAAAGAAGAGAACAGAAGGGCATCCAGAGAGAGGAGAATACAGAAGTGCATCCCGAGAGAAGAGAGGACAGAAGGGCATCCAGAGAGATGAGAGGACAGAAGGGCATCCGGAGAGAGGAGAGGACAGAAGGGCATCCAGAGAGAGGAGAGCCCAGAAGGGAATCCAGAGAGATGAGAGAACAGAAGGATATCTTGAGAGAGGAGAGAAGAGAACCCCATCCAGAGAGAGGAGAAGACAAAAAGGGCATCCACCGAGAGGAGAGCACAGAAGGGAATTCAGAGAGATGAGAGACTAGAAAGACATCAAGAAAGAATAGAGGACAGAAGGGCATCTAGAGAGAGGAGAGAAGAGAAGGGCATCCAGAGAGAGGAGAAGACAAATAAGGAATCCAGAGAGAGGAGAGGAGAGAAACACATCCAGAGAGAGGAGAGTAAAGAAGGGATCCAGAGAGAGGACAGAAAAGAAAGCCATCCAGAGAGAGGAGACAACAGAAGGGCATCCAGAGAGTGGAGAGGACAGAAGGCCATCCACAGAGAGAAGAGAAGAGACAGGCAT
>NW_023045560.1:0-25981 GCF_011762505.2 Arvicanthis niloticus | reverse complement strand
GGCATCCAGAGAGAAGAGAGTGAAGAAGGGCATCCAGAGACAGGAGAGAACAGAAAGCTATCCTGAGAGAGGAAAAGACAGAAGGGCATATAGACAGAGGAGAGAACAGAAGGGCATCCATAGAGAGGAGATATCAGAAGGGCATACATGGAGAGGAGTGTTCAGAAGGGCATCCACAGAGAGTAGAAGACAAAAGGCTTCCACAGAGAGGAAAGAACTGAAGGGCATCCAGAGAGCAGAGAAGATAGAAGGGCATCCAGAGAGAGGAGAGAACATAAGGTCATCAGGGGAAATGAGAGGACAGAAGTTCATGTAGAGAGAGGAGAGAATAAAAGGGCATCCAGAGAGAGGAGAAGACAGAAGGATATGCAGAGAGAGGAGAGGACAGAAGGGCATCAAGAGAGAGGAGAGTACAGAAGGGCATTCAGAGGGGGAGAAAACAAAAGGGCATCCAGATGGAGCAGAATACAGAAGGGCACCCAGAGAGAGGAGAGGACAGAAGGGCATCCAGAGAAAGGAGAGAACAGAAGCACATCTGGAAAGAGGAGAAGAGAAGGCATCCAGATGGAGAAGAGGACAGAAGGGCATCCTTGGAGAAGAGAGGACAGAAGGACATCCAGGAGAGAAGAGAACAGAAGGGCATCCAGAGAGGGCAGAGGACAGAAGGGCATCTAGAGAGAGCAGAGAACAGAAGGGCATCCAGAATAAGGAGAAGACAGAAGAGCATTGGGAGATAGAAGGACATAGAATGGCATCCAGAGAAAAGAGAGGACAGAATGGCATTCAGAGGGAAGAGAAGGCAGAGCATATCCACAGAGAGGAGAGGAAATAGCGCATCCACAGAAAAGAATATAGAAGGCCATACAGAGAGAGGAGAAAACAGAAGGGCATCCAGAAAGAGATGAGAACAGAAGGACATTCAGAGAGAAAAGAAGATAGAAGAGAATCTAAAGTGAGGAGAGAATTGTAGGGCATCCAGAGAGAGGAGAAGACAGAAGGGCATTGGAAGAGAGGAGAGAAGAGAAGGTCATCGGGAGACAGGAGAAGACAGAAGGGCATGCAGAGAGAGGAGATGACAGAAGGGCATCGAGAGAGAGGAGAAGACAGAAGGGAATCCATAGAGAGGAGAGAACAGAAGAGCATACAGAGTGAGGAGAAGACAGAAGGGCATCCGGAGAAAGGAGAGAATAGAAGGGCATCCAGAGAGAGGAGAAGACAGAAGGGCATAAGTAGCTAGGAGAAGACAGAAGGTCATCCAGAGAGATGAGGAGACAGAATTTTGTCCAGAGAGAAGACAGAGCAGAAGGGCATCCAGAGAGAGGAGAGGTAAGAAGGGCATCCACATAAAATAGCACAGAAGGCCATACATAGAGAGGAGAAGACAGGAGGGCATCTAGATAGAGGAGAAAACGGAAGGGCATCCAGAAAGAGAGAGAACAAAAGGGCATCCAGAGAAGGAGAAGACAGAGCGAATCTAGAGAGAGGAGACGATAAAACGGCATCCAGAGAGAGGAGAAAATAGAAGAGAATCCAGAGAGAGGAGAGAACAAAAGGGCATCCACAGAGAGGACAAAATAGAAGTGCATCCAGAGAGAGGACAAGACAGAAGGGTAGCCGGTGAGACGAGAGAACAGAATGGCATAGGGAGAGAGGAGAAGACCAAAGGGAATCCAGAGAGAGGAGAAGACAGAAGGGCATCCTGAAAGAGCAAAGAACAGAAGGGCATCCAGAGAGACGAGAATACAGAAGGGAAGCTGGTGAGAAGAGTGAAAAGAAGGGCATAAGGAGAGAGGAGAAGACAGAAGGGAATCCAGAGAGAGAAGATGACAAAAGGGCATCCAGAGGGAGAAGACATAATGGCATCCAGATATAGGAGAGGGAAGAAGGGCATCCCAAGAGAGGAAAGAACAAAGGGCATCCAGAGAGAGGAGAATACAGAAGGGCATCTGGAGAGAGGAGAGAACAGAAAGGCATTCAGAGGCCAGAGAGAGCAGAAGGGCATCAAGAGAGAGGAGAGAACAGAAGGGCATTCAAAGAGAAAAAAAAAGAAGGGCGTCCAGAGAAAGGAGAAAACAGAAAGGCATCCAGAAAGAGGAGAAGACAAAACCACTTCCAGAGAGAGAAGATAACAGAAGGGCATCTAGAGAGAGGGAAGAACAGAAGAGCATCCAGAGACAGTAGAGAACAGAGAGGCATCTAGAGAGAGGAGAGTACAGAAGGCCATCCAGAGAGCGGAGAAGACAGAAGGACTTCCAGAGAGAGGAGAGAACAGATGGGCATCTGGAAAAAGGAGATAAGAGAAGGCATCTAGATCTAGCAGAAGAAAGACAGGCATCCTGAGAGACTAGAGTACAGCAAGGCATCCAGGGAGAGAAGAGAACACGTGGGCATCCAGAGAGAGGAGAAGGCAGAAGGGAATCCAGAGAGAGGAGAGAACAGAACGGCATCCAGAGAGAGTGGAGGACACAAGGGCATCCAGTGAGAGAAAAGAACAAAAGGGCATTCAGAGAAAGGATAGAACAGAAAGTTATCCAGAGAGAGGAGAGGACAAATTGGCATCCAGGGAGAGGAGAGAACAGAAGGGCAACCAGAGAAAGGAGAAGACAGAAGGGCATCTAGAGAGAGGAGAGGACAGAAGGACACCCTGAGAGAAGAGATAACAGAAACCCATCCAGAGAGATGAGAGAACAGGAGAGAATTCAGAAAGAGGAGAGAACAGAAGCCCATCCAGAGAGAGCAGAAGACTGAAGGACATCCAGAGAGAGAAAAGGACAGAAGGGCATTCAGAGAGAGGAGAGGACAGAATGGCATCCAGTGTGATGAGAGAACAGAAGGGCATCTAGAGATTGGAGAAGACAGAAGGGTATCCAGAGTGAGTAGAAAATTTTCTGGCATCCAGAGAGAGGAGAAAAAAGAAGGGCATCGGGAGAGATGAGAGAAAAGAAGGGCATAGGGAGAAAGGAGAAGACTGAAGGGCATTCACAGAGAGGAGAGGACGGAAGGGCATCCAAAAAAAGGAGAGCACAGAAGGGCATCCAGTGAGACAAGAGAACAGAAAGGCATCCAGAAAGAATAGAGGAAAGAAGGGCATCTAGAGAGAGGAGTGAAGAGAAGGGCATTCGGAGAGAGAAGAGAACAGATGGGCATTGGGAGAGAGGAGAAGACAGAAGGGCATCCAGAGAGAGAAGATGACAGCAGGGCATCCAGAGAGAGGAAAAAATAGAGAATCCATAAATAGGAGAGAACAGAAGCGCATCCAGATAGAGGAGAAGACAGAGTGCATCTAGAGAAAAGAGAGGATAGAACGGCATCCAGAGAGAGAAGACAGAAGGGAATCCAGAGAGAGGAGAGAACAGAAGGGCATCCAGAGAGAGGAGAGACCAGAAGGGCATCCAGAGAGAGGAGAAGACAGAAGGGCATCCAGAGAGAGGAGAGAACAGAAAGGCATCCAGAAAGAGGAGAAAACAGAAGGGCATCCACAGAGAGGAGAGACCAAAAGGGCATCCAGAGAAGGAGAAGACAGAAGTGAATCTAGAGTGTGGAGAGAGCAGAAGGTCATTCAGAGAGAGGAGAGAACAGATGGGCATCGGGAGAGAGGAGAAGACCGAAGGACATCCAGAGAGAGGAGATGACAGAAGAGCATCCAGAGAGAGGAAAAAAATATGGAATCCAGAAAGAGGAGAGAACAGAAGTGCAACCAGAAAGAAAAGAAGACAGAAGGACATCTAGAGAGAAGAGAGGATAGAATGGCATCCAGAGAGAGGAGAAGACAGAAGGTCATCAATAGAGAGGAGAGAACAGAAGGGCATGCAATGTTAAGGGAGAACCGAAGGGAATCGAGGGAGAGGAGAGAACAGAAGGCTGTCCAGACAGAGGAGAATACAGAAGAGAAGCCGGAGAGAGGAGAGGACAGAAGGGCATCCAGAGAGAGGAGAGTGCAGAATGGCATCCATAGAGAAGACAGAAGGTCATCCAGTGAGGAGATGACAGAAGGGCATCCAGAGGGAGGAAAACAAAAATAGGGAATCCAGAAAGAGGAGAGAACAGAAGTGCATCCAGATAGAGGAGAAGACAGAAGGGCATCCTGAGAGAGGAGAGGATAGAATGGCATCCAGAGAGAGAAGACAGAAGTGAATACAGAGAGAGGAGAGATCAGAATGGCATACAGAAAGAGGAGAGAGTAGAAGGGCATCCAGAGAGTGGGGAGAACAGAAGGGCATCCAGGGAGAGGAGAGAGCAGAAGGGAATCCAGGGAGAGTAGAAAGGAGAAAGGCATCCAGAGAGAGGAGAGGACAGAAGGTATTCAGGGAGAGAAGAGAACAGAAGGGCATCCAGAGAGAGGAGAGCAAAGGTCATCCACATAAAATAGTACAGAAGGCCATACAGAGAGAGGAGAAGACAGAAGGTCATCTAGAAAGAGGGAAGAACAGAAGGGCATCCAGAAAGCGGAGAGAACAAAAGAGAATCCAGAGAAGTAGAAGACAGAAGCGAATCCACAGAGAGGAGATATCAGAAGGGCATTCGGGAGAGGAGAGTACAGAAGGACATTGGGAGAGAGAAGACAGAAGGTCATCCAGAGAGAGGAGTTGACAGAAGGGCATCAAGAGAGAGGAAAAGGTAAAATGGGGAATGCAGAGAGAGGAGAGAACAGAAGTGCATCCTGATAGAGGAGACGACAGAAGGGTATGCGGAGAGAGGAGAGAACTGAAGGGCATCTAGAGAAAGGAAAGAACAGAAGGACATCTCCAGAGAGAAGAGAGGATAGAAAGACATCCAGAGAGAGGACAAGACAGAAGGGAAGCCAGAGAGAGGAGAGCACAGAAGGGCATGCAGAGTGAGGAGAGAGTAGAAGGGCACCCAGAGAGACGAGAAGACAGAAGGGCATCCAGAGAGAGGAGAGAACAGAAGGGCATCCAGACAGAGGAGAGAGCAAAAGGCCATCCAGAGAGAGGAGAAGACAGAAGGACATCCAGAAAAAAAAGAATGGAGAAGGGCATCGGGAGATAGTAGAAGAGAGAAGGGCATCCAGAGAGAGGAGAGCTAAGAAGGGCATCTACATAAAATAGTACAGAAGTCCATACAGAGAGAGGAGAAGACAGAAGGACATCTAGATAGAGGAGAGAACAGAAGGGCATCCAGAAAGAGGAGAGAACAGAATGGCATCAAGGGAGAGGAGAATACAGAAGGGAATCCAGAGAGAGGAGAGGGGAGAAGGACATCCGGAGGGAAGAGAGAACAGAAGCACATCCAGAGAGATGAGAGAACCGGAAAGAATGCAGAAAGAGGAGAGATCACAAGCCCATCCAGAGACAGCAGAAGACTGAAGGACATCCAGAGAGAGAAGAGGACTGAAGGGCATCCGGGGAGAGAAGAAGATGGAAGGGCATCCAGAAAAGGAGATGACAGAATGGCATCCAGTGAGAGGAGAGAACAGAAGGGCATCCAATGTTAGGGGAGAATGAAGGGAATCCAGAGAAAGAAGAGAACAGAAGTGCATCTAGAAGCAGTAGAAGACAGAAGGGAAGCCGGAGAGAAGAGAAGACAGAAGGGCATCCAGAGAGAGGAGAGTGAAGAAGGGCATCCAGAGAGAGGAGAGGAAACAAGGGCATCCAGAGAGAAGAGAAGACAGAAAAGCATCCGGAGAGAGGAGAGAACAGAAGGGCATCCAGAGAGAGAAGAGAGTAGAAGGGCATCCTGTGAGAGGAGAAGACAGAAGGGCATCCAGAAAGAGGAGAGACCAGAAGGGCATCCAGAGAGAGGAGAAGACAGAAGGGCATCCAGAAAGAAGAGAGAACAGAAGAGCATCAAGAGAGAGGAGAAGACATAAGGGAATCCAGAGATAGGACAGAACAGGAGGGAATCCAGAGAGAGGAGAGTGTAGAAGAGCATCCAGAGAGTGGAGAAGACAGAAGGGAATGCAGAGAGAGAAGAGAATAGAAGGGCATCGAGAGAGGAGAGAACAGAATGGCATCAAGAGAGAGGAGAAGACAGAAGGGAATCTAGAGAGAAGAGTGGACAGAAGGACATCCCGCAAGAAGAGAGAACAGAAGCACATCCAGAGTGATGAGAGAACAGGAGAGAATGCAGAAAGTGGAGAGAACACAAGCCCATCCAGATACAGCATAAGACTGAAGCACATGGAGAGAGAGATGAGGAGTTTAGGGCATCCGGTGAGAGAAGGAGCCCGAAGGGCATCCAGAGAGAAAAGAGGACAGAATGGCATCCAGTGAGAAGAGAATGCAGAAGGGCATCCAGAGAGAGGAGAAGACAGAAACCCATCCGGAGAGAGGAGAGAACAGAAGAGCATCCAGACAGAGGAGAGAGCACAAGGGCATTTCGAGATAGGAGAAGAGAAAAGGGAATTCAGAGAGAGGAGAAGTCAGAAGGGCATCCAGGTATGAGAGAACAGAAGGGCATCTGAAAACAGAAAAGAACAGAAGGGCATCAAGAGGATGGACAGAACAGAAGGGCATCCAGAGAGAAGAGGACACAAGGGCATCCAGAGATAGGATAGAACAAAAGGGCATCCAGAGAAGAAGACAGAAGCGAATCCAGAGAGAGGAGAGAACATGAGGACATTCGGAGAGCAGAAAGAACAGATGGGCATCGAGAGAGAGAAGAAGACAAAACGTTATCCAGAAAGAGGAGAGAACAGAAGAGCGTAAAGGGAGAGGAGAAGACAGAAGGGAATCCAGAGAGAGGAGAGAACAGGAGGGCATCCAGAGAGAGGTGAGTGTAGAAGGGCATCCAGAGATTGGAGAAGACAGAAGGGCATCTGGAGAGAGGAGAGAACAAAGGGCATCCAGAGAGAGGAGCAAGCAAAAGGGCATCTAGAGAGAGGAGAAGACAGAAGGGCATCCAGAAAGAGGAGAAGACCAAAGGACATCGGAAGATAAGAGAAGACAGAAGGGCATCCACAGAGAGGAGAGGAATGAAGCCAATCCACATAAAATAGTACAGAAGGCCTACAGAGAGAGAAGACAGAAGGGCATCTAGACAGTGGAGAGAACAGAAGGGCATCTAGAAAGAGGAGAGAACAGATGGGCATCCAGAGAAGGAAAAGACAGAAGCGAATCCAGAGAGAGGAGAGAAAAGAAGGGCATTCAGAGAGAGGAGAGAACCGAAGGGCTTCGGGAGAGAGAAGACAGAAGGTCATCTATAGAGAGAGGAGATGACAGAAGGGCATCCAGACTGAGAGAGAAAAAATAGGAAATGCAGAGGAGAGAACAGAAGTGCATCCTGAGAGAGGAGATGACAGAAGGGTATGCATAGAAAGGAAAGAACTGAAGGCATCCCGAAAAAGGAGAGAACAGAAGGGCATCAAGAAAGAGGAGAAGACAGAAGGGAATCCAGAGAGATGAGAGGACAGAAGAACATCCCGAGAGATGAGAGAACAGAAGGGCATCCAGAGAGAGGAGAGACCAGAAGGGCATCCAGAGAGAGGAGACGACAGAACGGCATCCAGAGAGAGTAGAGGACAGAAAGGATTCCAAAGAGAGGAGAGAACAGAAGGGCATTCTGAGAGAGGAGAAGACAGAAGGACATACAGATAGGAGAGGAGAGTAGGGCATCTGGAAAGAGAAGAGAACAGAAGGGCATGCAGACAGAGGACAGAACAGAAGGGCATCCAGAGAGAAGAGGACAGAAGGTCATCTGGAGAGAGGAGAGAACAGAAGGGCATCCAGAGAGCGGAAAAAAATAGGAAATCCAGAAAGAGGAGATAACAGAAGTGCATCCAGAGAGAGGAGGAGACAGAAGAGCATCTAGAGAAAGGAGAGTATAGAACGACATCCAGAGAGAGGAGAAGACAGAAGGGAATCCAGAGAGAGGAGAGAACAGAAGGGCATCCAGAGAGAGGATAGATCAGAAGGGAATCCAGAGAGAGGAGAGAACAGAAGGGCATCCAGAGAGAGGAGAAACCAGAAGGGCATCCAGAGAGAGAAGAAGACAGAAGGGCATCCGGTAAAAGGAGAGAACAGAAGGGCATCCAGAGAGAGGAGAGACCAGAAGGGCATCCAGAGAGAGAAAAAGACAGAAGGGCATCCAGTAAAAGGAGAGAACAGAAAGGCATCCAGAAAGAGGAGCGAACAAAAGAGCATCAAGAGAGAGGAGAAGACAGAAGGGAATCCAGAGAGAGGAGAGAACAGGAGGGCATCCAGAGAGAGGAGAGTGTAGAAGGGCATCCAGAGAGTGGAGAAGAAAGAAGGGCATCTGGAGAGAGGAGAGAACAAAGGGCATCGAGAGAGAGGAGAGAGCAGAAGGGCATCCAGAGAGAGGAGAAGAAAGAAGGGCATCCAGAAATAGGAGAAGAAGAAGGACATCGGAAGATAGGAGAAGACAAATGGGCATCCACAGAGAGGAGAGGAAAGAAGCCCATCCACATAAAATAGTACAGAAGGCCTACAAAGAGAGGAGGAGACAGAAGGACATCTAGATAAAGGAGAAGACAGAAGGGAATCCAGAGCGAGGAGAGCACAGAAGGACATCCCGAGAGATGAGAGAACAGTAGGGCATGCAGAGAGAGGAGAGACCCAAAGGGCATCCAGAGAGAGGAGAAGACTGAAGGGCATCCAGAGGGAATAAAGGACAGAAGGTCATCCAGAGACAGGAGAGAACAGAAGAACACCCAGAGAGTGGAGAAAACAGAAGGGCTTCAAGGGAGACGACAGAACAGAAGGGCATCCAGAAAGAGGAGAAGACAGAAGGCCATCCAGAGAGAGGAGAGCAAAGAAGAGCATCCACATAAAAGAGTACAGAAGGCCATACGGAGAGAGGAGAAGACACAAGGTCATCTAGATAGAGGGTAGAACAGAAGGGCATCCAGAAAGAGGAGAGAACAGAAGGTCATCTAGAGAAAGAGAAGACAGAAGCGAATCCAGAGAGAGGAGAGAACAGAGGGTCATTCGGAGAGAGGAGAGAACAGAAGGGCATCGGGAGAGTGGAGAAGACAGAAGGTCATCCAGTGAGAGGAGATGACAGAAGGGCATCCTGAGTGAGGAAAAGAAAAATAGGGAATGCAGAGAGAAGAGAGAACAGAAGTACATCCTGAAAGAGGAAATGACAGAAGGGTATGCAGAAGCACGAGAGAACAGAAGGGAATCCAGAAAGAGGAGAGAACAGAAGGGCATCAAGAGAGAGCAGAAGACAGAAGGGAATCCAGAGAGAGGCTAGGACAGAAGGACATCCCAAGAAAAGAGAGAATATAAGGGCATCCAGAGAGAGGAGCGAGCAGAAGGGCATCCAGAGAGAAGAGAGGCCAGAAGGCTTTCAGGGAGAGAAGAGAACACAAGGGCATCTAGAGAGAAGAGAGGACAGAAGGGCATCTAGAGAGAGCAGAGAACAGAAGGGCATCCAGAAAGCGGAGAAGACAGAAGGGCATCCAGAAAGAAGAGAAGACAGTAGGGCATCTAAAGAGAGGAGAGCAAAGAAGGTCATCCACATAAAATAGTACAGAAGGCCATACAGAAAGAGGAGAAGACAGAAGGACATCTAGATAGAGGAGACAACAGAAGGGCATTTAGAAACGAAGAGAACAAAAGAGAATTCAGAGAAGGAGAAGACAGAAGCGAATCCACAGAGAGGAGATAACAGAAGGGCATTTGGGAGAGGAGAGAACAGAAAGGCATCAGGGGAGTGCAGAAGACAGAAGGGCATCCAGCGAGAGAAGATGACAGAAGGGCATCAAGAGAGAGGAAAAGAAAAATAGGGAATGCAGAGAGAGGAGAGAAGAGAAGTGCATCCTGAGAGAGGAGATAACAGAAGGGAATCCAGATCGAGGAGAGAACAGAAGGTCATCCAGAAGGAGGAGAAGACATAAGGGAAGCCGGAGAGAGGAGAGGACAGAGGGGCATCCAGAGAGAGGAGAGAGTAGAAGGGCATCCAGAGAGTGCAGAAGACAGTAGGCCATCAGGAGAAAGGAGAGAACAGACGGGCATCCAGAGAGAGAGGAACACAGAAGGGAATCCAAAAAGAACAGAAAGGCATTCGGAGAGAGGGGAAGACAGATGGGCATCCAGATAGGAGAGGACAGAAGGGCATTTGGAAACAGAAGAGAACAGAAAGGCAAACAGAGAGAGGACAGAATAGAAGGGCATCCAGAGAGAAGAGGACACAAGTGCATCCAGTGAGAGGAGAGGACAGAAGGGCATCCAGAGGAGGACAGAAGCAAATCCAGAGAGACAAGAGAACAGAAGGGCATTCGGAGACTGGAGATATCAGAATGGCATCGAGAGAGAGTCGAAGACAGAAGGTCATACAGAGAGAGGAGATGAAAGAAGGGTATCCAGAGAGAGGAGAGAACAGAAGGGCATCCATAGAGAGGAGAGAGTGAAAGGGCATCCAGAGAGAGGAGAAGACATTAGGGCATCTGGAGAGAGGAGAGAACAGAAGGGCATCCAGAGAGGGGAGAAGACAGTCGGGCATCCAGAAAGAGGAGAAACCGAAGGGCATAGGGAGAAAGGAGAAGAGAGAAGGGCATCCAGAGAGAGGAGAGCAAAGAAGGGGATCCACATAAAATAGTACATAAGGCCATACAGAGAGAGTAGAAGACAGAATGGCATCTAGATAGAGAACAGAAGGGCATCCAGAAAGAGGAGAGAACAGAAGGGCAGCCAGAGAAGGAGAAGACAGAAGTGAATCCAGAGAGAGGAGAGAACAGAAGGGCATTTGGAGAGAGGAGAGAACAGAAGGGCATCAGGAGAGAGGAGAAGACAGAAGGGCATCCAGAGAGAGGAGAGGACAGAATGGCATCCAGTGAGAGGACAGAACAGAAGGGCATCCAACGTTATAGTAGAACAGATGGGAGTCCAGAAAGAGGAGAGAACATATAAGCATCCAAAGTGAGGGGAAGACAGAAGGGCATACAAAGTGAGGAGAGAACAGAAGGGCCTCCAGAGAGAGGATAGTGTAAAAGGGCATCCAGAGAGAGAGGAAGACAGAAGGGAATCCAAAAAGAGGAGAGAACAGAAAGGCATTTGGAGAGAGGAGAAGACAGAGGGGCATCCAGATAGGAGAGGACAGAAGGGCATTCGAAAACAGAAGAGAATAGAAGGGCATCCAGAGAGAGGACAGAACAGAAGGACATCCAGAGAGAAGAGCACACAAGGGCATCCAGTGAGAGGAGAGGAGAGAAGGGCATCCAGAGAAGAAGACAGAAGCGAATCCAGAGAGAAAAAAGAACAGAAAGGCATTCAGAGAATGGAGATAACAGATGGGTATCGGGAGAGAGTAGAAGACAGAAGATCATACAGAGAGAGGAGATGACAGAAGTGTATCCCGAGAGAGGGAAAAATAGAGAATCCAGAAAGTGGAGAGAACAGAAGCGCATCCAGAGAGAAGAGAAAACAGAATTGCATCTAGAGAGAAGAGAAGATAGAACGGCATCCAGAGATAGGAGAAGACAGAAGGGAATCCAGAGAGAGGAGAGAACAGAAGGGCATCCAGAGAGGGGACAGACCAGAAGGGCATCCAGAGAGAGGAGAAGACAGAAGGGCAACCGAAGAGAGGAGAGAACAGAAGGGCATCCATAGAGAGGGGAGAGCAGAAGGGCATACAGAGAAATGAGAAGACATAAGGGCATCCGGAGAGAGGAGAGAACAGAAGGGCAACCAGAGAGCAGAGAGAGCAGAAGGGCATCCAGAAAGGGGAGAAGACAGTAGGGCATCCAGAAAAAGGAGAAACAGAAGGGCATCAGGAGAAAGGAGAAGACAGAAGGGCATCCAGAGAGAGGACAGTGCAGAAGGGAATGCAGAGAGAGGAGAAGACAGAAAGGATTCCATAGAAAAAAGAGAACAGAAGGGCATTTGGAGAGAGGAGAAGACAAAAGGGTATCCAGATAGGAGAGGAAAGAAGGGCATCCGGAAAGAGAAGAGAACAGAAGGGCATCCAGGGAGAGGACAGAACAGAAGGGTATCCAGAGAGAAGAGGACAGAAGGGCATCCAGAGAGAGGACAGAACAGAAGGGCATCCATAGAAGGAGAAGACATAAGCGAATCCAGAGAGAGGAGAGACCAGTCGGGTATTCGGAGAGAGTATAGAACACATGGGCATCGAGAGAAAGGAGGGGATAGAAGGTCTTCGAGAGAGAGATGACAGAAGGGCATCCAGAGAGAGGAAAAAATAGGGAATCCAGAGAGAGGAGAGAACAGATGTGCATCCAGAGAAATAAGAAGACAGAAGGGCATCTAGAGAGAAGAGAGGATAGAACGACATTCAGAGAAAGGAGAAGACAGAAGGGAATCCAGAGAGAGGAGAGAACAGAAGGGCATCCAGAGAGAGCAGAGAGTAGAAGGGCATCCAGAGAGAGGAGAATACAGTAGGGCATCCGGAGAGAGGAGAGAACAGAAGGGCATCTATAGCGAGGAGAGAGCAGAAGGGCATCCAGAGGGACGATAACACAGAAGGGCATCCAGAAAGATGGGAAACAGAAGGGCATTGGGATATAGTAGAAGACAGAAGGGCATCCAGAGAGAGGAGAGCAAAGAAGGGCATCCAGATAGAGGAGAGTGAAGAAGGGCATCCAGAGAGAGGAGAGTACAGAAGGTATCCAGAGAGAGGAGAGAGCAGAAAGCCATTCAGAGAGAAAAAAAGACTGAAGGGTATCTAGAGAGAGGAGAGAACAGAAGGGTATCGAGAGAGAGGAGAGATCAGAAGGGCATCCATGGAGAGGAGAGTTCAGAACGGCATCCAGAGAGCGGAGAAGACAGAAAGGAATCCAGAGAGAGGAGAGAACATAATGGTATCCAGAGAGATGAGTGGAGAGAAGTTCATGTAGAGAGGAGAGAACAAAAGGGCATCCAGAGACAGGAGAGAAGAGAAGGGCATCCAGAGAGAGAAGAAGACAGAAGGGAATGCAGAAAGAGGATAGGACAGAAGAACATCAAGAGAGAGGAGAATACAGAAGGGCACCCAGAGGGAGGAGAGAACAGAAGGGCATCCAGATTGAAAAGAGAACAGAAAGGCATCCAGTGAGAGGAGAATACAGAAGGGCTTCCAGAGAGAGGAGAACACAGAAGCGCATCTGGAAAGAGGAGAAGAGAGAAGGCATCCAGATGGAGAAGAGGACAGATGGGCATCATGAGAGATGAGAGGACAGAAGTGCATCAAGGAGAGAAGAGAACAAAAGGGCATCCACAGAGAGGAGAGGACAGAAAAGCATGTAGAGAAATCAGAGAACAGAAGGGCATTGAGAAAAAGGAGAAGACAGAAGGGCATCATGAGATAGGAGAAGACAGAAGGGAATCCAGAGAGAGGAGAGGACAGAAGGGCATCCAGACGGAGGAGAGTTAAGAAGGACATCCAGAGAGAGGAGAGAAAATAAGGGATCCAGAGAGAGGAGAGAAGAGAAAGCCATCCAGAGAGAGGAGAAGACAGAAGGGCATCTAAAGAGAGGAGAGAACAGAAGGGCATCCAGAGAGCCTAGAGATCAGAAGGGCATCCATGGAGAGAAGAGTTCAGAAGGGCATCCAGAAAGAGAAGAAGACAATAACGCATCCACAGAGAGGAGAGAACTGAAGGGCATCCAAAGAGCGCAGAAGGCAGAAGGGCATCCAGACAGAGGAGAGGAGAGTAGCGCACCCACAGAAAAGAGTACAGAATGCCATACAGAGAGAGGAGGAGACAGAAGGTCATCTAGATAGATGAGAGAACAGAATGGCATCCAGAAAGAGGTGAGAACAGAAGGGCATCCAGAGCGAAAAGTAGACAGAAGGGAATCGAGAGTGAGGAGAGACTTGTAGGGCATCCAGAGAGAGAAGAAGACAGAAGGGCATCAGAAGAGAGGAGAGAAGAGAAGGGTATCAGGAGAGAGGAGAAGACAGAAGGGCATACAAAGAGAGGAGATGACAGAATTGCATCCAGAGAGAGGAGAATTTAAAAAGCCAAACCAGAGCGTAGAGAGAACAGAAGGGCATCCAGAGAGAGGAGAAGACAGAAGGGCATCCATGAAAAGAAGAGTTCAGAAGGGCATCCAGAGAGTGGAGAGAAAACAAGGGCATCCCGAGAGAGGAGAGTACAGAAGGGATCCAGAGGGAGGAGAGAAGAGAAAGCCCTCCAGAGAGAGGAAAAGACCGAAGGGCATCTAGAGAGAGGAGACAACAGAAGGGCATTCAGAGAGAGGAGAGATCAGAACGGCATCCAAGGAGAGTTCAGAAGGGCATCCTTAGAGCGTAGAAGACAGAAAGGTATCCAGAGAGAGGAGAGAATATAAGTGCATCAAGAGAAATGAGTGGAGAGAAGTTCATGTAGAGAGGAGAGAACAAAAGGGCATCCAGAGAGAGGAGAACACAGAAGGGCATCCAGCGTGATGAGAGGACAGAACGGCATGTAGGGAGAGGAGAAGACACGAGGGCATCCATTGATAGGTACAAACCAAAGGGCATCCAGAGAGAGGAGAATACAGAAGGGCATCCAGCTTGATGAGAGGACAGAAAGGCATGTAGGGAGAGGAGAAGACACGAGGGCATCCATTGATAGGTACAAACCGAAGGGCATCCAGAGAGAGGAGAAGACAGAAGGGCATACAGAGAGATGACTTGACAGAAGAGCATACAGAGAGTGGAGAGATCAGAAGGTCATCCAGAGAGAGGGGAAGACAGAAGGGCATCCAGAGAGAGGAGAGGACAGAATGGCATCAAGAGAGAGGAAAGTACAGAAGTGCATCCAGAGAGAGGAGAAGACAGAAGGGCATCTGGATAGAGGAGAGAAAATAAGGTCATCCAGAGAGAGGAGACAACATATGGTCATCCAGAGAGACAAAAATACAGAAGGGCATCCAGAGAGAGGAAAGAACAGAAGGTCTTCCAGAGAGATGAAAGAACAGAATGGCATGTAGAGAGAGAAGAAGACAGAAGGGCATCCATAGATAGGTGAAGACAGAAGGGTATCCAGAGAGAGGAGAAGACAGATGGGCATCCGGTTAGAGGAGAGAACCAAAGGGCATCCAGAAAAAGGAGACAAGAGAATGTCACCCAGAGGGAGGAGAAGACAGAAGGGCATATTAAGAGAGGAGAGGACATAAGAAAATACGGAGAGAAGAGAGAACAGAAGGGCATCCAGAGAGAAGAGAGTACAGAAGGGCTCCCGAGAGAGGAGAACACAAAAAAGAATCCAGAGAGATGAGAGAACAGAAGGATATCCAGAGAGAATTCAGGAAACAAGGGCATCTTGAGAGAGGAGAGAAGAGAAGCGCATCCAGTGAGAGCAGAAGACAAAAAGGAAATCGAGAGAGAGGAGAGAACAGTAGGGCATCCAGAGAGAGGAGAGGACAGAAGGGAATCCAGAGAGAGGAGAGGACAGAAGGGCATCCACAGAGAGGAGAGGACAGAAGGGAATCCAGAAAGAGTAGAGTACAGAAGGGATCCAGAGAGAGGAGGGAACAGAAAGCCATCCAGAGAGAGGAAAGAACAGAAGGGCATAAAAAGAGAGGAGAGGACACAAGTGCATCCAGAGAAAGGAGAGAAAATAAAGGCATGTAGAAAGAGGATAGGACAAAAGGCCATTCACAGATTGGGAAGAACAGAAGAGCATTGAGAGTGAGGAGACAACATGAGAGCATCCAAAGAGAGGAGAGGACAGAATGGCACCTGGAGAGAGGAGATAACAGAAGGGCATCTGGAGAGAGAGGACAGAATGGCTTCCAGAGAGAGGAGACAGAAGGGCATCCAGAGAGATTCGAGTACAGAAGAGAATCTAGAGAGAGACGAGAACAGAAAGGCAACCAGAGATATGAGAAGACAGAAGGAAATCCAGAGAGAGGAGAAGACAGAAGGGCATCTGGAGAGAGGAGAGAACAGAAGGGCATCCAGAGAGATGAGAAGACAGATGGGAATCCAGAGAGAAGGAGAAAAGAAGGGCATACAGAGAGAGGAGAGAACAGAAGGGCATCTAGAGCGAGGAGAAGTCAGAAGGATATCCAGAGTGAGGAGAAAATTGTTGGGTATCCAGAGAGTGGAGAATCTGAAGGGCATCGAGAGAATTGAGGGAACAGAAGGGCATAGGGAGAGAGGAGAAGACAGAAGGGCATCCAGAGAGAGGAGAGGACAGAAGGGCATCAAGACAGAGGAGAGCACAAAAGAAAATCCAGAGTGACGAGAGAACAGAAGAATATCCAGAGAGAATAGAGGACACAAGGGATCTTGAGAGAGGAGAGAAGAGAAGTGCATCCAGAGAGAGGAGAAGACAAAAAGGGAATCCAGAGAGAGGAGAGAACAGTAGGGCATTCAGAGAGAGAAGAGGACAGAAGGGCAACTAGAGAGAGGAGACGACATTAGAGCATCCAGAGAGAGTAGAGTACAGAAGGGATCCAGAGACAGGAGAGAACAGAGAGCCATCAAGAGAGAGGAGTGGACAGAAGGGCATCCAGTGAGAGGAGAGGACAGAAGGCCATCAGAGAGAGGAGAGACAAAAGGACGTCCATGGAGAGGAGAAGTCAGAAGGGCATCCACAGAGAGGAGAGAACAGACGGGCATTCAGAGAGCAGAGAAGACAGAGGGGCATCCAGAGAGAGTAGAGAATAGAACGGTATCCAGAGAGCAGAGAAGACAGAAGGGCATCCAGAGAAAGGAGAATACAGAAGGGTATCCAGTGAGAGGAGAGAACAAAAAGGAATCAAGAGAGAGTAGAGGACAAAAGGGCATCCAGAGAGAGGAGAGGATAGAAATGCATCCAGAGAGAGGAGAGAACAGATGTGAATCCAGAGAGAGGAGAAGACACAAGGGCATTCAGAGAGAGGAGAAAGCATTAGGGCATCCCTAGAGAGGAGCAGACAGAAGGGAACCAAAGAGAGGAGAGATTAGAAGGGCATCCATAAAGAGGAGAGAACAGAAGGGCATCCACAGAGATGAGTGTACAGAAGATAATCTAGAGAGAAAAGAGAACAGAAGGGCAACCAGATATATGAGAAGACAGAAAAAATCCAGAGAGAGGAGAGGACAGAAGGGCATCCAGAGCGTGGAGAGTACAGAAGGACATCCAGTGAGAGGTGAGGACAGAAGGGCATCCAAAGAGAGGAGATTACAGAAGGGCATCCAGAGAGATGAGAGATGAGAAGCACATCCAGAGAGAGGAGAATACAGAATGGCATCAACAGAGAGGAGAGAATAGAATAGCATCGGACGAGAGGAGAAAACATAAGGGCATCGAAAGAAAGGAGAGGATAGAATGGCAACCATAGAGAAGAGAAGACAGAAGGGCATCGAGAAAGAGGAGAGTACAGACGGGATCCAGAGAGAGAAGAGAACAGAAAGCCATCCAGAGAGAGGAGAGTACAGAAGGGCATCCAGAGAGAAGAGAGGACAGAAGGGCATCCAGCGAGAGGAGAGAACAAAAGGGCATCCATGGAGAGGTCAGAAGTGCATCCACAGAGAGGAGAGAACAGATGGGCATTCAGAGAGCGGAGAAGACAGAAGGGCATCCAGAGAAAGTAGAGAATAGATCGGTATGCAGAGAGCAGAGAAGACAGAAGGGCATCCAGAGAGAGGAGAGGACAGAAAGGCATCTAGAGAGAGGAAAGAACGGAAAGGTATGTAGAGAGAGGAGAGGACAGAAGGGCATCCACAGATTGGGAAGAACAGAAGAGCATCGAGAGAGAGGAGACAACATAAGGGAATCCAAAGACAGGAGAGAATAGAAGAGCATACAGAAAGAGGAGAGAACAGAAGGGCATACAGAGAGATGTGAGAACATAAGTTAATCTAGAGAGAAAAGAGAACAGAAGGGCAACCAGAGATATGACAGGACAAAAAAAATCCAGAGAGAGGAGAGTACAGAAGGGCATCCAGAGCGAGGAGAGGACTGAAGGGCATCCAGAAAGAGGTGAGGACAGAAGGGTATCCAGAGAGAGAAGAGGACAGAAGGGCATCAACAAAGAGGCGAGAATATTAGAGCATCAGACAACAGAGGAAAACAGAAGGGCATCAAAAGAGACTAAAGGATAGAATGGTAGCCATAGAGAAGATAAGACAGAAGGGCATCTAGTGAGAGGAGAGTACAGACGGGATCCAGAGAGATGATAGAACAGAAAGCCATCCAGAGAGAGGAGAGTAGAGAAGGGCATCCAGAGAGAGGAGAGGACAGAAGGGCATCCATAGAGAGGAGACAACAGAAGGGCATTCATGGAGAGGAGAGGACAGAAGGGCATCCAGAGAGAAGAGAGGACAGAATGGCATCCAGTGAGAGGAGAGAAAAGAAGGGCATCTAGAAAGAGAGGAGAAGACAGAAGGATATCCAGAGTGAGGAGATAATTGTCGGGCATCCAGATGGAGGAGAATACTGAAGGGTATAGAGAGAATCGAGAGAACAGAAGGGCATAGGGAGAGAGGAGAAGACAGAAGGGCATCCAGAGAGAGGAGAGGACAGAAGGGAATCTAGAGAGAGGAGAGAAAAGAAGGGCATCAAGAGAAAGTAGAGTAGAGAAGGGATCCAGAGAGAGGAGAGTACAGAAGGGATTCAGAGAGAGGAGAGAACAGAAAGCCATCTGGAGAGAGGAGAAGACAGAAGGGCATCCAGAGTCTGGAGAGGACTGAAGTGTATCCAGAGAGAGAAGGGAACAGAAGGGCATCCTGAGGGATAAGAGGACAGACGAGAATCTAGAGAAAGGAGAGAACAGAAGGGCATCCAGAGAGATGAGAAGACAAAAGGGCTTCTAGAGAGAGGAGAGGACAGAATGGCATCCAGAGAGAGGAAAGAAAAGAGGGACATCCAGAGAGAGGAGAAGACAGAAGGGCATCAGGAAAGAGCAGAGAACAGAAGGACATCCAGTGGGAGAAGACAACAGAAGGTCATCCAGAGTGATGAAAATACAGAAGGGCATCCAGAGAAAGGAGAGGACAGAAGGGCATCCAAAGAGAAGAGAACAGAAATGCATCCAGAGAGAGGAGAATACAGAAGGGTATCTAGAGTGATGAGAGGAAAGAAAGGCATGTAGAGAGAGGAGAAGACACAAGGGCATCCATAGATAGGTGAAAACAGAAGGGCATCCAGACAGAGGAAAAAACAGAAGGACATCCAGAAAGATGACTTGACAGAAGATCATCTGGAGAGAGGAGAGATCAGAAGGTCATCCAGAGAGAGGAGAAGACAGGAGGACATCCAGGGAGATGAAAGTACAGAAGGGAATCCAGATGTAGGAGAGAACAGAAGGGCATAAAAAGAGAGGAGAAGACACAAGTGCATCCAGAGAGAGGAGAGAACATAAAGGCATGTAGAGAGAGGAGAGGACAGAAGGGCATTCACAGATTGGGAAGAAAAGAAGAGCATCGAGAGTGAGGAGACAACATGAGAGCATCCAAAGAGAGGAGAGGACAGAAGGGCTCCCAGACAGAGAAGACAGAAGGGCATCCAGAGAGATTAGAGTACAGAAGAGAATCCGGAGAGAGAAGAGAACAGAAAGGCAACCAGAGATATGAGAGGACAGAAGGAAATCCAGAGAGAAGAGAGAACAGTAGGGCATTCTGAGAGAGGAGAGGACAGAAGGGCATCCAAAGAGAAGAAAACAGAAATGCATCCAGAGAGAGGAGAATACAGAAGGGTATCAAGAGTGATGAGAGGAAAGAAAGGCATGTAGAGAGAGGAGAAGACATAAGGGCATCCATAGATAGGTGAAAACAAAGGGCATCCAGAAAGAGGAAAATACAGAAGGGCATCCAGAAAGATGACTTGACAGAAGATCATCCGGAGAGAGGAGAGATCAAAAGTTCATCCATAGAGAGGAGAAGACAGGAAAACATCCAGGGAGATGAGGGGACATAAGGGAATCCAGATATAGGAGAGAACAGAAGGGCATAAAAAGAGAGGAGAGGACAGAAGTGCATCCAGAGAGAAGAGAGAACATAAAGGCATGTAGAGAGAGGAGAGGACAGAAGAGCATTCACAGATTGGGAAGAACAGAAGAGCATTGAGAGTGAGGAGACAACATGAGAGCATCCAAAGAGAGGAGAGGACAGAAGGGCTTCCAGAGAGAGAAGACAGAAGGGCATCCAGAGAGATTAGAGTACAGAAGAGAATCTAGAGAGAGAAGAGAACAGAAAGGAAACCAGAGATATAAGAGAACAGAAGGAAATCCAGAGAGAAGAGAGAACTGTAGGGCATCCAGAGAGAGGACAGGACAGAAGGGCATCTGGAGAGAGGAGAGAACAGAAGGGCATCCAGAGAGTGGAGAAGACAGAAGAGCATACAGGGAGAAGGAGTAAAGAAGGGCATACAGAGAGAGGAGAAAACAGAAGTGTATCTAGAGAGAGGAGAAGTCAGAAGGATATCCAATGTGAGGAGAAAATTATCGGGCATCCAGCGAGAGGAGAAGACTGAAGGGCATCAAGAGAATCAAGAGAACAGAAGGGCATAGGGAGAGAGGAGAAGACAGAAGGCCATCCAGAGAAAGGAGAGGACAGAAGGGCATCCAGAGAGAGGAGAGCACAAAAGGGAATCCATAGAGATGAGAGAACAGAAGGATACCCAGAGAGAATAGAGGACACAACTGCATCTTGAGAGAGGAGAGACGAGAAGCGCATCCAGAGAGAGTTGAAGACAAAAAGGGATTCCAAAGAGAGGAGAGAACAGTAGGGCATCCAGTGTGAGGAGAGGACAGAAGGGCATCCAGAGAGAGGAGAGGACAGAAGGGCATCCAAAGAAAGGAGAGGACAAAAGGGCATCCAGAGAGAGAAGAATACAGAATGGATCCAGAGAGAGGAGAGAACAGAAAGCCATCCAGAGAGAGGAGAGGACAGAAGGGCATCCAGAGAGAGGAGAATACAGAAGGGCATCCACAGAGAGGAGAGAATAGAAGAGCATCGGACGGTAGGAGAAAATGGAAGGGCATCCAAAGAGAATAGAGGACAAAAAGGCATCCATAGAGAAGAGAAGACAGAAGGGCATCCAGAGAGAGGAGAGGACAGAAGGGCATCCAGATAGAGGCGAGAACAGAAGGGCATCCAAAGAGATGAAAATACAGAAGGGCATCCAGAGAAAGGATAGGACAGAAAGGCATCTGGAAAGGAGAACAGAAGGGCATCTAGAGAGAGGAGAAGACAGAAGGGCATCCAGTGAGAGGACAGAAACGAAGGGCATCTAGAGAGGGGAGAAGACAGAAGGATATCCGGAGTGAGGAGAAAATTGTCGGGCATCCAGAGAGAGGAGAAGATTGAAGGACATCGAGAGAATTGAGAGAACAGAAGGGCATAGGGAAAGAGGAGAATACAGAAGGGCATCCAGAGAGAGGAGAGGACAGAAGGCCATCAAGAGAGAGGAGAGCAGAAAAGTGAATCCAGAGAGACGAGAGAACAGAAGGATATCCAGTGCATCTTGAGAGAGGAGAGAAGAGAAGCGCATTTGGAGAGAGGAGAAGACAAAAAAGGAATCCAGAGAGAGGAGAAAACTGTAGGGCGTCCAGAGAGATGAGAGGACAGAATGGCATCCAGAGAGAGGAGAGGACAGAAGGGCATCCAGAGACAGGAGAGGACAGAAGGGCATCCATGGAGTGGAGAGGTCATAAGGGCATCCACAGAGAGGAGAGAACAGACAGGCATCCAGATAGCAGAGAAGACAGAAGGGCATCCAGAGAAAAAAGTAGATAGAAGGGCATCCAGGGAGAGGAGAGTACAGAAGGGCATCCAGAGAGAGGAGAAGACAGAAGGGCATCCATAGAGAGGTGAAAACAGAAGTGCATCCAGAGAGAGCAGAAGAGACAAGCACATCCAGTGTGAAGAGAATTCAGAATAGCATCCGGAGAGAGGAGTGATCAGAAGGTCATCCAGAGAGAGTAGAAGACAGAAGTACATCCAGGGAGATGAGAGGACAGAAGGGAATCCAGACGGAGGAGAGAACAGAAGGGCACAAAAAGAGAGGAGAGGACAGAAGTGCATCCAGAGAGAGGAGAGAAGAGAAAGGCATGTAGAGAGAGAAGAGTACAGAAAGGCATTCACAGATTGGGAAGAACAGAAGAGCATCAAGAGTGAGGAGACAACTTAAGAGTATTCAAATAGAAGATAGGATAGAAAGGCACCCAGAGAGAGGAGATAACAAAAGGGCATCTGGAGAGAGGAGAGGACAGAAGGGCATCCAGAGAGAGGAGAGGACAGAAGGGCAACTTGTGAGAGGAGAGGACAGAAGGCCATTCAGAGAGAGGAGAGTACAGAAGGGATCCAGAGAGTGGAGAGAACAGAAGCCATCCAGAGAGAAGAGAGAACAGAAGGGCCTCCATGGAGATGAGAGGTCAGAAGGGCATCCACAGAGAGGAAAGAACAGATGGGCATCCAGAGAGCAGAGAAGACAGAAGCGCATCCAGAGAGTGTAGAGAATAGAACAGAATCCAGAGAGCAGAGAAGACAGAAGGGCATCCAGAAAAAGAAGAATACAGAAGGGTATCCAGTGAGAGGAGAGAACAGAAAGGCATCAAGAGAGACGAGAGGACAGAAGGGTTTCCAGAGAGAGGAGAGAACAGAAAGGCATCTAGAGAGAGGAGAGAACAGATGTGAATCCAGAGAGAGGAGAAGACAGAAGGGCATTCAGAGAGAGGAGAGAGTATTATGTCTTCCATAGAGAGGAGAAGACAGAAGGGAATCCAAAGAGAGGAGAGAATAGAATGGCATTCATAAAGAGGAGAGAACAGAAGGGCATCCAGGGAGATGAGAGAACAGTAGATAATCTAGAGAGAAAAGAGAACACAAGGGACACCAGAGATATGAGAGGACAGAAAAAAAATCCAGAGAGAGGAGAGGACAGAAGGGCATCCAGAGCGTGAAGTGTACAGAAGGGCATCCAGAGAGAGGTGAGGACAGAAGGGGATCTAGAGAAAGGAGAGGACAGAAGGGCATCCAGAGAGAGGAGAGAAAAGAAGGGCATTCAGAGAGAGGAGAGAACCGAAGGGCTTCGGGAGAGAGAAGACAGAAGGTCATCTATAGAGAGAGGAGATGACAGAAGGGCATCCAGACTGAGAGAGAAAAAATAGGAAATGCAGAGGAGAGAACAGAAGTGCATCCTGAGAGAGGAGATGACAGAAGGGTATGCATAGAAAGGAAAGAACTGAAGGCATCCCGAAAAAGGAGAGAACAGAAGGGCATCAAGAAAGAGGAGAAGACAGAAGGGAATCCAGAGAGATGAGAGGACAGAAGAACATCCCGAGAGATGAGAGAACAGAAGGGCATCCAGAGAGAGGAGAGACCAGAAGGGCATCCAGAGAGAGGAGACGACAGAACGGCATCCAGAGAGAGTAGAGGACAGAAAGGATTCCAAAGAGAGGAGAGAACAGAAGGGCATTCTGAGAGAGGAGAAGACAGAAGGACATACAGATAGGAGAGGAGAGTAGGGCATCTGGAAAGAGAAGAGAACAGAAGGGCATGCAGACAGAGGACAGAACAGAAGGGCATCCAGAGAGAAGAGGACAGAAGGTCATCCAGAGAGAGGAGAGAACAGAAGGGCATCCAGAGAGCGGAAAAAATAGGAAATCCAGAAAGAGGAGATAACAGAAGTGCATCCAGAGAGAGGAGGAGACAGAAGAGCATCTAGAGAAAGGAGAGTATAGAACGACATCCAGAGAGAGGAGAAGACAGAAGGGAATCCAGAGAGAGGAGAGAACAGAAGGGCATCCAGAGAAAGGATAGATCAGAAGGGAATCCAGAGAGAGGAGAGAACAGAAGGGCATCCAGAGAGAGGAGAAACCAGAAGGGCATCCAGAGAGAGAAGAAGACAGAAGGGCATCCGGTAAAAGAAGAGAACAGAAGGGCATCCAGAGAGAGGAGAGACCAGAAGGGCATCCAGAGAGAGAAAAAGACAGAAGGGCATCCAGTAAAAGGAGAGAACAGAAAGGCATCCAGAAAGAGGAGCGAACAAAAGAGCATCAAGAGAGAGGAGAAGACAGAAGGGAATCCAGAGAGAGGAGAGAACAGGAGGGCATCCAGAGAGAGGAGAGTGTAGAAGGGCATCCAGAGAGTGGAGAAGAAAGAAGGGCATCTGGAGAGAGGAGAGAACAAAGGGCATCGAGAGAGAGGAGAGAGCAGAAGGGCATCCAGAGAGAGGAGAAGAAAGAAGGGCATCCAGAAATAGGAGAAGAAGAAGGACATCGGAAGATAGGAGAAGACAAATGGGCATCCACAGAGAGGAGAGGAAAGAAGCCCATCCACATAAAATAGTACAGAAGGCCTACAAAGAGAGGAGGAGACAGAAGGACATCTAGATAAAGGAGAAGACAGAAGGGAATCCAGAGCGAGGAGAGCACAGAAGGACATCCCGAGAGATGAGAGAACAGTAGGGCATGCAGAGAGAGGAGAGACCCAAAGGGCATCCAGAGAGAGGAGAAGACTGAAGGGCATCCAGAGGGAATAAAGGACAGAAGGTCATCCAGAGACAGGAGAGAACAGAAGAACACCCAGAGAGTGGAGAAAACAGAAGGGCTTCAAGGGAGACGACAGAACAGAAGGGCATCCAGAAAGAGGAGAAGACAGAAGGCCATCCAGAGAGAGGAGAGCAAAGAAGAGCATCCACATAAAAGAGTACAGAAGGCCATACGGAGAGAGGAGAAGACACAAGGTCATCTAGATAGAGGGTAGAACAGAAGGGCATCCAGAAAGAGGAGAGAACAGAAGGTCATCTAGAGAAAGAGAAGACAGAAGCGAATCCAGAGAGAGGAGAGAACAGAGGGTCATTCGGAGAGAGGAGAGAACAGAAGGGCATCGGGAGAGTGGAGAAGACAGAAGGTCATCCAGTGAGAGGAGATGACAGAAGGGCATCCTGAGTGAGGAAAAGAAAAATAGGGAATGCAGAGAGAAGAGAGAACAGAAGTACATCCTGAAAGAGGAAATGACAGAAGGGTATGCAGAAGCACGAGAGAACAGAAGGGAATCCAGAAAGAGGAGAGAACAGAAGGGCATCAAGAGAGAGCAGAAGACAGAAGGGAATCCAGAGAGAGGCTAGGACAGAAGGACATCCCAAGAAAAGAGAGAACATAAGGGCATCCAGAGAGAGGAGCGAGCAGAAGGGCATCCAGAGAGAAGAGAGGCCAGAAGGCTTTCAGGGAGAGAAGAGAACACAAGGGCATCTAGAGAGAAGAGAGGACAGAAGGGCATCTAGAGAGAGCAGAGAACAGAAGGGCATCCAGAAAGCGGAGAAGACAGAAGGGCATCCAGAAAGAAGAGAAGACAGTAGGGCATCTAAAGAGAGGAGAGCAAAGAAGGTCATCCACATAAAATAGTACAGAAGGCCATACAGAAAGAGGAGAAGACAGAAGGACATCTAGATAGAGGAGACAACAGAAGGGCATTTAGAAACGAAGAGAACAAAAGAGAATTCAGAGAAGGAGAAGACAGAAGCGAATCCACAGAGAGGAGATAACAGAAGGGCATTTGGGAGAGGAGAGAACAGAAAGGCATCAGGGGAGTGCAGAAGACAGAAGGGCATCCAGCGAGAGAAGATGACAGAAGGGCATCAAGAGAGAGGAAAAGAAAAATAGGGAATGCAGAGAGAGGAGAGAAGAGAAGTGCATCCTGAGAGAGGAGATAACAGAAGGGAATCCAGATCGAGGAGAGAACAGAAGGTCATCCAGAAGGAGGAGAAGACATAAGGGAAGCCGGAGAGAGGAGAGGACAGAGGGGCATCCAGAGAGAGGAGAGAGTAGAAGGGCATCCAGAGAGTGCAGAAGACAGTAGGCCATCAGGAGAAAGGAGAGAACAGACGGGCATCCAGAGAGAGAGGAACACAGAAGGGAATCCAAAAAGAACAGAAAGGCATTCGGAGAGAGGGGAAGACAGATGGGCATCCAGATAGGAGAGGACAGAAGGGCATTTGGAAACAGAAGAGAACAGAAAGGCAAACAGAGAGAGGACAGAATAGAAGGGCATCCAGAGAGAAGAGGACACAAGTGCATCCAGTGAGAGGAGAGGACAGAAGGGCATCCAGAGGAGGACAGAAGCAAATCCAGAGAGACAAGAGAACAGAAGGGCATTCGGAGACTGGAGATATCAGAATGGCATCGAGAGAGAGTCGAAGACAGAAGGTC
>NW_023045559.1:53884-143252 GCF_011762505.2 Arvicanthis niloticus | reverse complement strand
AACATCTCTGGGGCAGACATGTGAGGAAATCCATGGGTGTACAGGAGATATTCCTGTGGTGCACAAGGGTGAGGACATCCCTGTTGTGCATGGGAGGATGTCCTTGTTGTGCACAGTGGGGGAGGATGTCCTTGTGGTGAAACAGTGAGAAGGACATCCTTGTGGTGGAGAGCTGGGAGGAACTCTCTGTGGTGGAAAGTGGGAAGGACTTCTCTTTAGTGGACTTTGGGGAATACGTTCGTTTGGTGGACAATGGGGAGGAAGTACTTGTTGGAGAGTGTTGAGGAAGTTTCTCTGGTGCAAAGGAGAACGTCCTTTGGTGGACATTGAATATGATGTCCCTTCCTTGGAGTTTGCAGAGGACATCTCGGGGAACTGTGGTGAGGAAATTCCTGGTGTGCAAAGGCAGACGTTCCTGTGGTGCACAAAGATGAGGACATCACTGTTGTGCACAGGAGGATGTCCCTGTGGTGCAGTCGGGAGGATGTCCTTGTGGGTGAACAGTGAGAAGGATGTTTCTGTTTGGACAGCTGGGAGGACCTCTCTATGGTTGACAGTAGGAAGGACCTCCCTGTGATGGCTAGTAGGGTATAGGACGTCCATATGGTGGACAGTGGGGAGACTCTCCTGTTTGGGACAGTGGGGAGGACTTTACTGTTGTGGACAGTTGGAAGGACATCACTGTTTTGGACGCTGGGAGGACCCCTCTTTGGTTGACAGTGAAAAAGATGTCCAGTGATGGACAATGATGAGGAGTGTGTGGAACAGCCAGAAGACAGCCTTGTAGACTGTAGTAAGAACTTGTAGTAAGAACAAAAATTCCTGTGGTGCACAAGAGAATGTCTCTTTGGTGGACAGTGAGAAGGGTGTCCTTGTAGTGGGGAGTTCAGAGGACATCTCTGTGGGAGTACAGTGGGTAAGAACATCCCTGTTGTGCACAGGAGGATGTCCCTGAGATGTACAGTGGGGAGGACATCACTGTGGTAGACAGGCAGAATAATGTTCCTGTTGTGGACAGTGGGGAGGACCTCCCTGTGTTGGACAATGTGTAAGATGTCCCTGTGGTTTACAGTGGAAAGGACATCCCTGTAGTGGACAGTGAAGAGGACTTCTCTGTGATGGACCATTGAAATATCATCCTTGTGGTCGACTGTGGGAAGGACGTCTCTTTGAAGGACAGTGTTGAGGACAACAATGTGGTGGACAGGCAGAAGGTTGTCCCTGTGGTAGACGGAGGGGAGCACCTCCCTGTGGTGGACAGTGTGTAGGATGTCCCTGTGGTTTACAGTGTAGAGGATATTCTTGTGGTGGACTGTGGTGATAACTTCCATGTAGTGCATATTGTTGAGGACAACCATGTTATGGACGGTGGTAAGGATGTCCTTGTAGTACACAGGAGGATGTCCCTGTGGTGGACAGTGGGAAGAATGATCATCTGGTGGACTGTTGGGGAGGAACTCCTTGGGGTGGACATTTGGGAAGATGTCCCTGTGGTGGTCAGTGGGTAGGACCATTCTGTTGTGGACACTGTGATGAACGTCCTTGTGAAGGACAGTGGGGAGTAATTCCCTGTTGTGTACAGTGGGATGGATGTTTCTGTAGTGGACAATTGGGAGCATATTTGTGTGGTGGACAGATAGGCAGATGTTCCTGTGGTAAACAGTGGGAAGGAAGTCCTTTTTGTGGACAGTGAAAGGATGTCCATGTGGTGGACAATGGGAAGGACATCCCTGTTATAGACAGTGAGGTTCTCCCGGTGGTGGACAGTGTGAAGGACGTCCTTGTGGTGGACAGCAGGGAGGACCTCTCTGTGTTGGACAGTGGTAAAGATGTCTCTGTGATAGACAGTGATGAGTATGTTTCTGTGGTGGACAGTGGAAAGGACATCCCTGTTGCGGACAGTGGTGAGGACCTCCCAGTCATGGATATTGGAAAGGACGTCCCTGTGGTGAACAGTGGAAAGGATTTTTCTGTGGTGGACAGTGGATAGGACCTCCTAATGGTGGAAAGTGGAAAGGATGTAACAGTGGTGGACAGCGGGTAGGACATATTTCTGGTGGAAAGTGGGTAGTACGTTCCTGTGGTGGACACTGGGGAGGATGTTACTGTGGCGGACAGTGGGAAGGAGGTCCCTGTGGTGGACAGTGGGAAGGAATTTTATGTTGTGGAATGTGGGAAGAACGCCTCTGTTGTGGACATTAGGAAAGACCTCCTTGTGGTGAACTTTGGGAAGAATGTCCCTCTTGTGGACAGAGGTGAGGACATCACTTAGGTGGACAGTGAGAAGGACATCCCTGTGGTGGTCAGTGGGGAAGACACTTCTTTTTTGGACAGTGGGAAGGACATCGCTGTTGTGGACAGTGGGGAGGATGTCACTGGTTTGGACAGTGGTAAGGACATCCATGTGGTGGACAGTAGAGAGGACCTTTCTGTGGTGAACAGTGGGAAGAAGGTCCATGTGTTGGACAGTGGGGAGGATATTTATGTTGTGGATTGTGGGAAGGACATCAATGTTGTGGACATTGGGAAGGACCTCTGAGTGCTGAACAGTGGAAATCATGTCCTTCTTGTGGACAGTAGGGAGAAACACCATGCGGTGGACAGTTTAAGGATGTCTCTGTGGTGGACATAGGAAAGGACATCATTTAGTGGACATTGTGAAGTACGTTCCTTTTGTGGACATCAGGGTGTACCTTTCTGTGGTGGACAGTGTGAAGGACATGCCTGTTGTGGACAATTGAGAGGACATCCCTGTGGTGGACAGTGGAAAGTACATCACTTAGATGGACAGTAGAGAAGACCTCCCTGTGGTGGACATTGGGAAGGACATTTATGTTGTAAACTGTGGGAAGAACATCTCTGTTGCGGACATTGGGAAAGACCTCTTCTAGTGAACTGTGAGAAGAATGTCCCTCTTGTGAAAAGAGGGGAGGACATCACTTAGGTGAACAGTGGTAAGGCCATTCCTCTGGTGGAGAGTAGAGAGGATCTTTCTGTTGTGCACAGTGGGAAGTAGGTCTATGTGTTGGACAGTGAGGAAGACATTTATGTTTTGGATTGTGGGAAGGACATCCATGTTGTGGACATTTGGAAGGAGTTTTGCGTGGTGGACCGTGGGAAGCATGTCCCCTCACTGGACAGTGGGGAGAAAACACCATGTGGTGAACAGTGGGAAGGATGTCTCTCTGGTGGACATAGGGGAGGACATCATTTAGTGAACATTGGGAAGTACGTTTCTGTTGTGAACAGCAGGTTGTACCTTTCTTTGCTGGACAGTGGGAAGGACATGCCTGTTGTGGACAGTGTGGAGGACATCGCTTTGGTGAACAGTGGAAAGGAAATACTTGTGGTGGACAGTAGAGAGGACTCCCCTGTGGTATACAGTGGGAAGGAGGTCCCTGTGGTGGACCATGGAAATGATATGCCTGTTTTGGACAGGGCAGAGGACATCACTGTGGTGGACAGTGTAAGGGACATACCTGTGGTGGACAGTATAGAGCACTTCCCTGTGGTGGGCAGTGAGAAGGAGGTCCCTGTGGTTGACATTGGAAGGAAATATATGTTGTGGACTGTGGGAAGGATGTCCCTGTTGTGGACATTGGGAAAGACCTCCTTGTGGTGAACAGTAGGAAGGATGTCCCTCTGGTGGTCATTAGGGAGGAACTCCATGTGGTGGACAGTGGGAAGGATTTTTCCCCTTTGGTGGACAGTGGAGAGGATGTTCCTGTGTTGGACAGTGGAAAGGACGTTCTATGGTAGACAGTGGGAAGACTGTCCCTTTGGTGGAGAGCAGGGGGGTGCTCTCCATGGTGGACAGTCGGAAGGACATCCCTGTGGTGGACAGTAAAAGGATGTCTCTTTTGTACACATTGGGGAAGATGTCCCTCTAGTGAACAATGGGAAGGACATACCCATGGTGGACAGTGGTAAGGACTACCCTGTCATGGACAGTGGTAAGGATGCCTCTGTGGTGGACAGCAGGGAGAGCCTCCCTTTTGTGGATAGTAGGAATGACATCCCTGTGGTAAACAATGCAGAATATGTCCCTGTGGTGCACAATGGTGTGAGGACATCTCTCTTGTGCACAGGAGGATATCCCTGTGGTGGACAGTGGGAAGGATGTACATGTGGTGGACAGTGGGGAAGATGTCTGTGTTGTGGATAGTAGGAAGGATGTCCCTTTGGTGGACAGTGGGAAGAAAGTCCCTGTGGTGGACGGTGGAGAGGAACTCCTTGTGGTGGAGAGTTGGGAGGATATCCCTGTGGTGGACCATGTGTAGGACATTTCTGTTGTGAACATTGGGATGAACATCCTTTTGGAGGAAGGTGGGGAGTATATCCCTGTTGTGTACAGTGGGATGGATCTTTCTGTAGTGGATAGTGGGGAACATATTTGTGTGGTGGACAGTTAGAAAGATGTCCCTGTGGTTAACTGTTAGAAGGAAGTTCTTTTTTGGACAACTAGAGGATGTCCATGTGGTGTACAATGGGAAGGACATACCTATTGTAGACACTGGAGAGGACATCACTGTGGTAAACAGTGGTTAGGATATCCCTGTTGTGCACTGTGGGGAGGATGTCCCTGTTGTTTACAGTGGGAAGGACTTCGCTGTGTTTGATAGTTGAGAATACATCCATGTTGTGGACAGTTGGGAGGATGTCCCTGTGTTGTAGAGTTGAGAGGATTTCCCTGTGGTGGACAGTGTGGATGACAGCCTTGTGGACAGTAAGGACAATGCTCCTGTGGTGCACAAGTGAATGTTTCTTTGTTGGACAGTGAAAAGGATGTCCTTGTAGTGGGGAGTGCAGAAGACATCTCTGGGTTGGACAGTGGTAAGATCATCCCTGTTGTGCACAGGAGGATGTCCATGTGGTGTACAGTGGGAAGGACATCCCTGTGGTGGACAGTGAAGAGGTCTTCCCTTCTGTGGAAAGTTGAAATGACGTCCTTGTGGTCGACAGTGGGAAGGACGTTCGTTTGGAGGACAGTGGAGAGGACATCATTGTGGTGGACAGACAGAAGGATGTCCCTGTGGTGGACAGAGGGGAGGACCTGCCTGTGGTGGACAGTGGGTAGGATGTCCCTGTGGTTTACAGTGAAGAGGATATTCGTGTGGTGGACAGCGTTGAGGACTTCCCTGTAGTGCATACTGTTGAGGACAACTATGTTGTGGACAGTGGTAAGGATGTCCTTGTAGGACACAGGAGGATATCCCTGTGGTGGACAGTGGGAAGGGCATCTGTTTTGTGGACCGTGGAAAAAACGTCCCTGTGGTTGACAGTTGGGAGGACCTAACTGTGGTGGACAGTGGGGAGGACCAATCTTTTGTGGAAAGTGGGTAGGACGTCCCTGTGGTGGATTATGGAAAGGACATCACTTTGATGGACAGTAGAGAGGACCTCCCTGTGGTGGATGTTGGGAAGGAGGTTCGTGTTGTGGACAGTGGGGAGAATATTTCTGTGGTGGACCATTGAAATGACATCTCTGTGGTGGACAGTGGAGAGGACCTCTTTGTTGTAGACAGGGTGTAGTACGTCCCTGTGGTAGAGAGTGTGTAGTATGGTCCTGTGGTGGACACTGGGGAGGATGTCACTGTGGTGAACAGTGGAAAGAACATCCCTGTTGTGGACAGTGGGGAGGGCGTCCCTGTGGTTGACAGTGGAAACTACATCACTTTGATGGACAGTAGAAAGCACCTCCCTGTGATTAACAGTGGGAAGGAAGTCCGTGTGGTGGACAGTGGGAAGGACATTTATGTTGTTGACTGTGGGAAAAACATCTCTGTTGTGGACATTGGGAAATACCTTCTTGTAGTGAACTGTGGGAAGAATGTCCCTCTTGTGGACAGAGGGAAGGGAGTCACTTAGGTGGAAAGTGGGAAGGACATCCCGGTGGTGGACAGTGGGGAGGATGTCCCTGTTGTTTACAGTGGGAAGAACTTTGCTGTGTTTGATAGTTGAGAGGACATCCGTGTTGTGGACAGTTGGGAGGATGTCCCTGTGATGTAGAGTTGAGAGGATTTCCCTGTGGTGGACAGTGTGGATGACAGCCTTGTGGACAGTAAGGACAATGCACCTGTGGTGCACAAGAGAATGTCTCTTTGATGGACAGTGAAAAGGATGTCCTTGTAGTGGGGAGTGCAGAAGACATCTCTGGGTTGGACAGTGGTAAGATCATCCCTGTTGTGCACAGGAGGATGTCCGTGTGGTGTACAGTGGGAAGACATCCCTGTGATGGACAGTGAAGAGGTCTTCCCTTCGGTGGACAGTTGAAATGACGTCCTTGTGGTCGACAGTGGGAAGGATGTCCCTTTGGAGGACAGTGGAGAGGACATCATTGTGGTGGACAGACAGAAGGATGTCCCTGTGGTGGACAGAGGGGAGGACCTTCCTGTGGTGGACAGTGGGTAGGATGTCCCTGTGGTTTACAGTGCAGAGGATATTCGTGTGGTGGACGGCATTGAGGACTTCCCTGTAGTGCATATTGTTGAGGACAACCATGTTGTGGACAGTGGTAAGGATGTCCTTGTAGGACACAGGAGGATATCCCTGTGGTGGACAGTGGGAAGGGCATCTGTTTTGTGGACCGTGGAAAAAAAGTCCCTGTGGTTGACAGTTGGGAGGACCTAACTGTGGTGGACAGTGGGGAGGATACATCTTTTGTGGACAGTGGGAAGGATGTCACTGTGTTGGATTGTGGAAAGGACATCTCTTTGATGGACAGTAGAGAGGACCTCCCTGTGGTGGACATTGGGAAGGAGATCTCTGTTGTGGACAGTGGGGAGGATATTTCTGTGAGGGACCGTTGCAATGACGTCTCTGTGGTGGACCGTGGAGTGGACCTTTTTGTTGTAGACAGTGGGTAGTACGTCCCTGTGGTAGACAGTGTGTAGTATGGTCCTGTGGTAGACACTGGGGAGAAAGTCCCTGTTGTCGATATTGGGAATGACCTCCTTATGGTGAACAGTGGAAAGAACATCCCTGTTGTGGACAGTGAGGAGGACATCCCTGTGATGGACAGGGGGAATGACATCCCTGTGGTGGACAGTGAAGAGGACTTTCCTGTGTTGGACATTTGGGATGACATCCCTGTGGTGAATAGTGGGAAAGACGTTTCTTTGGTGGATAGTGGGGAGGATGTCCCTGTTGTAGAGTGTGAAGAGGATAACTCTGGGTGGAGGGTGTTGCTGACATCCCTGGTGTGCAAAGGAGAATATCCCTGTGGTGCTCAGTGGTGAGGATATCCCTGTTGTGCACAGAAAAATGTCCCTGTTGTGCAAAGTGGGTAAGATGTCTCAGCGGTGAATGGTGAAAAGGATGTCACTGTGGTGGACAATTTGGTGGATGTCCCTGTGGTGGATAGTGGGAAGGATGTCCCTTTGGTGGACAACAATGAGGAATTCTTTATGGTGGACTGTATGAAGGACATCCTTGTTGTGGTCAGTGGGGAGGATGTCCCTGTGATGGACAGTGGGGAGGATGTCTCTGTGGTGGACAGTTGAAAGATGTACCTTTGGTGGACAGTAGGAAGAACGTCACTTTGGTGGACAGTGGGAAGGACACCCCTGTGGTAGTCAGTGGGTAGGATGTCCCTGTGAAGGGCAGTGGGTAGAACGTCTCTGTGGTGTACAGTGGGAAGGACATCACTGTTGTGGACAGTGGGGAGTATATTTCTGTGGTGGACAGTGGATTTGATGTCCCTGTGGTGGACAGTAAAGAGGACCTACCTGTGGTGGAGATTTGAGAGGACTTCCCTGTGGTAGACATGGGTAGGACGTCCCTGTTGTGGACAGTGGCTAGTACGTTCCTGTGGTGGACACTGGGGAGGATGTCACTGTGGTGGACAGTGGAAAGAACATCCCTGTTGTGGAAGGTGGGGAGGATGTCCCTGTGGTGGACAGTGGAAAGGACATCACATTGATGGACAGTAGAGAAGACCTCCCTGTGCTGGACAGTGGGAAGGAGGTCTTTGTGGTGGATAGTGGGAAGGACATTTATGTTGTGTACTTTCAGAAGCCAGGAACCTCGCCTCTTACCCTTACCCTTACCTCTCCCCACCTGCACAATGTCCCCTGCAGCTTCATCTCCCTGGCAACCACAAGGTCCTGCTTCATAGTTACGTCCCCTGAAGCTTCATCTCCCTAGCAACCACAAGGTTCAGCTTGACAGTTACAGATAGACTTATAGACTTAAAGCATGATTGAGTGAGACAAGATCATAGCCTGTGACCTGCTTTCTTCGTGGTAAGCTTCATTTTCATTCCGTCCCATAAGAATGGGCCATTCACTGTCGAAGGAGGCATCCTTCATAAAGGACCTCAAACAAAGTTTCAGAGAGAGAGGAATTAGGGTTAAGAAAAAAGATCTTATAAGTTTCTTTGTGTTTATTGATGAACAGTGTTCTTGGTTCATGAATGATGGTCCTATCATACACCCTAAGAAGTGGCAAAAGTTGGGTCGTGAACTAAGTAAAAATTAAATGTGAAGGTGACGGTGCAGTTAATCCAACAATTTTCTCATTTTGGGGTATTATTAGGGACATTATTGAGGATGCTGACAGAAACTCAGGTAAACACCAGCTCTTGTCGGTCGCAGAATACTGCTTATCACAATCGCGTCCTGGCTCCGCCGGTTTCTCCTGCCGAACATCTCAGGCTTCTGTTCCTTTTACACTTATTGATATGCCTCATGAGTCTCAGCTTCCCTCCTCATCTGATTCTCCTCATATTTATCCTGATTTGTCAGCTTTGGATTCCTCAACCCCGGCCTCGCCTGTGTGCCCTTGTCATAGTTCTTGTTCCCACGGCTCCTTTGCCCACACAGTATGTGCCACTGGCAACCCTTACATCTCTCATTCTCAAACTTCCTACTGTAATTCTGTTCTTTGGAAGCCCCCACCTCTATGCTCGCCTTCCCCAGCCTCTTGGAGTTCCTGACACCATCACCTCCATCTCCCACCGCAGCTGCCCCCTTCCCGTCCAACTTGCTTTGTCTCTGCCCCCGCCCTTCCAGCAGCAGCCAGCTCTTCTGAATCAGAGCCTTTGGATTCTGGCACTACAGCCGTTCCCACACTAATGCCAGTTCCCTCGGTCTCCACATCACTTCCAATGTCTGCGGTTTTGACTTTCCCTGCTACCCTGCCTGTTTCTCTCTCTGACATGAAGACCTGCCTTTCTTCTCAGGTCCATGAATTGGCAGACATCCTCAACCTTCAGGAGTAAATTTCACGGCTCTCAGCCCTTTGTTCCTCCTCCCCTGTGGAGGACTCTCAATGTTTGGTTTTCCCTGTCACTAGCTCTCAGGGTATCTCTTCTCAGACACCTGCAGCTCCTGATTCTAGCTCCTCACAGACCCTGCCACTCCCTCCAGCTTTCTGGTCTAGTGCTCAGCGTTCACACAGCCACATGCCTGCCGCTCCTTCTTCCTCCTCATGCTCCCTTCCACTTCATGGTCCTCTCATAAACCTTCCCAGCCTTCTTGCCAGCAATTGGGGACAGAGGCTGTCTTCTGGAGATGAGGATAAAACAGAGCCAGAAGGTGGAAGCATGGATAAGGGCAGAGCCGTGACAGAAAATGAAAACGTGTGCCCTATGGAGAATCCTACAATCTTTTAAAAAAACCTCTGCTTTAAACAGTTAGAAAAATTAAATTCGGCTGTTAGGAATTATGGGCCCAATGCTCCCTTCAGTCTTTCCCTTCTTGAAAGCCTTGGGGCAGGTGGATATTTAACACCCAATGAGTGGTTGAGAGTTGCCCAGGCCATATTAACTCGGGGACAATTTCTCTCCTGGCAGGCTGATTGGGCAGATCGTTGCAGGTCTCAGGCACAAGTGAATCTCTCAAGCTCATGCTCACCCTCAAATAAATGGACACTTGATAAAGTCCTAGGTTGAGGGAAATATGCCTCTAACCAAATACAGCAAAATTTTTCTCTGGGTCTCTTGGCTCAGTCTTCCTCAGCAGCTATGAGTGCCTGGAGAGCCATTCCCATGAAAGGCTCTGTCCTTTCCCCCTTCAGGGCAATCAAGAAGAATTTTCAGAATTTGTTGCCCACCTCCTGGAGACAGCTGAGAGATCCTTGGGACTTGGCAAGGGAGACAATAAACTTCTTCAGCACCTTGCTTATGAAAATGCTAACTCTGCCTGTAGGGCTGCCCTTTGAGGGAAATATAAAAATAAAGATTTGGATGAGATGATTCATATCTGCAAGGATGTAGATCCCTTTGCCCAGAAGGTCTCACAAGCCATCAATCTGGCTGTGGGATTGGCCACTACAGCTACTAGTGGTGGGGCAAACGTATCCACCTGCTTTAGATGTGGTCACCCGGGCCATTTTGCTAAACAGTGCCCTCAGGGTAAACCCAGGGCTCAGCCCCCACCTCAATGGAAGGGAGAGCATTCACTTCCAATGACCCCTTGCCCTCGCTGCAGGCTAGGCAAATATTGGGCTACTGCCTGCCATTCCAAAACTGATATTTTGGCCAACACCTCCCTCCCCTTCATGGAAACGGGATGCAGAGTCAGACCCAGACCCCTTAGCCAGTCTCCTTCCTGCCAGCCTCGAGAAACAGCCAGGCAGGGCCACATCAAACCTTCCATCAACAGCACCCAAACCAGCCACAGCCCTCTGTAGGGCTACCCCAGGGAGTGCAGGATTGGACCTCTATGCTTCCTCCAATACAATATTAGAAACTGGAGGAGGAGTTCAGATGATCCCTAATGGTGTCTTTGGGCCTCCCCCACCCCAGACTTATTATCTTATCTTGGGCAGAGCATCTGCCACACTCCAAGGCATTACTATTTTCCCTTCAATCCTTGATAACGATTACTCTGGAGAAATTAAAGTATTGGCCACTAGTTCTAGATGGCCCCTTCACATTCACCAGGGAAAGTGCCTTGCACAGGCCTTTCCCCTTCCAGTAGACACCTCCACACCTTCCTTGGGCCCATCCCAGGGTGCTTCCACCCCTGAGTTTTCTGATGTCTATTGGGTCTAAAGACTCTCACAAGAGTGCCCACAATTAAAACTGAAACTTAATGGCAAAAACTTTGAGGGCATACTTGACTCAGGAGCAGACTCCAGAGTTATTTCACAGGCCTCTTGGCCCTCCTCTTGGCCCTGTCAGCCTTCCTTAACTCACCTTCAAGTCCACCAACAACCTTCAAAGCTCCCAGTTGCTCACTTGGAAGGATCCTGAGGGTAATACTGCACATGTTAGACCATTCATTGTACCTGGCCTCCCTATAAACTTATGGGGTCTAGATATATTCAGTCAAATGGGAGTTCTTATGTTTGGCACCTCTGCAGTTGTTACCCACCAGATGCTGGACCAGGGGTTTATCCATGGACAAGGCTTGGGCAGATGCAACCAAGGGATCCCCACTCCTATTGCTGTTACACCAAAGACCTCACGCTCAGGACTAGGTTATGATTCAAATTTTTCTTAAGGACCATTGCTCCCCCTGCACACAAGACAGACAAGATCACCTGGAAGTCAGATTCCCCTGTCTGGGTCGACCAATGGTTCCTCCCTCAACATAAACTTTTAGCGGCCATGCAGTTGGTGCAGGAACAATTAGATACTGGCCACATTGAACCCTCCATCTCCCCTTGGAATACACCCATTTTGTGATACAAAAGAAAGGAGGCAGATGGAGACTGCTCCAGGACCTCAGAGAAATTAATAAGACTATGGTCCCAATGGGAGCCCTCCAGCCTGGCCTCCCCTCCCCCGTGGCAATACCTAAGATTTACAATAAGATGGTTATTGATTTGAAAGATTGTTTTTTTCTGCATCCTCTTACACCCAGAGGATTGTAAACGTTTTGCCTGTAGCCTTCCTGTTGTTAATTGCATTGGGCCATCTCCATGAATTCAGTGGAGGGTCCTGCCTCAAGGCAGGGCCAATAGTCCCCCCCAAAAAAGTTTGTGGCCCAGGCCATTGACCCTTTTCGCCTTAAATACCCTGAGTTATATATTGTTCATTATATGGATGACATTCTTCTGGCTAGCCCTGACGAGACCACCTTGCCCAGGGTAGGCCAGGAGTTGGTAACTGTCCTCCAAGGCCTCGGGCTGCAGATTGCCCCCGAGAAGGTCCAGCTACAGCCCCCACATTTATTCTTGGGTTTTGAGCTTCACCCCTCTAAGGTTCTCTCTCAAAAAATTGAACTTAGAAAAGATTCCTTACAAACACTTAATGACTTTCAACGTCTCTTGGGAGACATAAATTGGTTGCGCCCTTATCTAAAATTAACAACTGGAGAACTTAAGCCTCTATTTGATATTCTTCGAGGAGATTCTGACCCCTCCACTCCCCGTGCCTTAACCCCTGAGGCCACCTCCGCCCTTAAGCTCTTGGAGAAAGCCATTCAACAACACACTGTTACCTATTATTCTCCAACCTTCCCCTTATGGCTATTGGTTCTTCCCACCATGTTTGCCCCCATGGGAGTGTTGTAACAGACTAAACCTTTGTATTGGCTTCATTTGCCCGCCACCCCTCCTAAAGTGCTACCTGTTTATCCTTCCTTGGTGGCACAGATCATAAGGATGGGAAGAGAAACCTCCTTGAAGCTCTTTGGTAGAGACCCTGACCTTGTCAGCCTTCCCTATGATGCTGCTCAAGTTCGGTGGCTACTTCAGACCTCAGATGAATGGGCTATTAACTGTATTTCATTTCAGGGAAAGATAGATAACCACTCTCCCTCTGACAAACTTATCCAGTTCCTTGAACACCAAGCGGTGGTCTTCCCTAAAGTGACTAAGTATATCACCATTCCTCAAGCACCACTGATTTTTACAGATGGATCCTCCTCTGGGGTTTCAGCCTTTAATATAGATGGACAGGTCTCTAAGTTTCAGACCAAATTTTCCTCAGCACAGTTAGTAGAATTGGTTGCTGTTATTCAAGTCTTTAAGACTTTCCCAGACTGTGCTTTTAATCTTTTTACTGACAGTGCATATGTGGCTCAATCAGTGCCTCTGTTAGAGACCATTCCCTTTACAAGGCCGTCTACCAGTGCTTCCCTCTTCTTTTCTGAGCTTCAGGAGGTAATTTTAGCTAGATCCCATCCATTCTTTGTGGGTCACATAGGCGCCCACTCTGGTCTTCCTGGACCCCTAAGCGAGGGAAATGACCTTGTTGATAGGGCCACCCGAGGGTCTCCATTTACCTTGGCGACCTTGGCCCTGCCTTTTGATCCTGTACAACAGGCACAATAGGCCCACCAATTACATCATCTAAATGCCCAGACCCTCTGACAGATGTTTTCTATTACCAGAGAACAGGGACACCAGATAGTGTGTCAGTGCCAGGGATGTCTCACCCTCCTACCTGAGTTAAATTTGGGGGTGAACCCTCATGGCCTCACCCCAGGAGAGATATGGCAAATGGATGTTACTCATTTTGCCCCTTTTGGTAAGCTTAAATATATACATGTTTCTATTGATACCTTCAGTGGTTTTCTTTGCGCCTCACTACAGTCTGGTGAGGCTACCAAAAATGTTATTAGTCATGTGATTTTTTTGCCTTGCCTTTATGCCCATACCTAAGATGCTTAAGACTGATAACGGCCCTGGATATACCAGCACCTCCTTCAAACAGTTCTGTGCCCAGCTTAATATTAAACATGTTACTGGTATCCCATATAAACCCCAAGGACAGGGCATTGTAGAAAGGGCACATCAGACCTTAAAGAACATGCTCTTAAAATTACAACATTCAAGGGGCATTTTATACCCCCAAAAGAGGAATCATAAAATCTTGTTAAATCATGCACTATTTGTTCTCAATTTTTTGACCCTCGCTGAAAAAGGAAAGTCTGCAGCAGACAGATTCTGGCACCCTACTACAGCAGACTCCTATGCCAAAGTCATGTGGAAAGATCCATTGACATATAAGTGGAATGGTCCTGATATAGTCCTTATCTGGAGAAAGGACACATGTGCATATATGATTCCAAGGAACAAAATGCCAGATGGCTATCAGAAAGACTGATGAAGTTGGCTAACTCTACCCCAGGGATACCCCTTGAGAATGGTTCTTAACTGTGCTTTCTTTCAGAAAAATGCATCCAGTTGCCTTGCTCCTCCTGCTCCTCCTGCTCACACTTCAGATTTATCCAAATGTGAGTATTAAACCCCAGAATTCCCCATACCAGATTTATAATTTTACTTGGTTCATAATAAACCAAGCAAGAGACATTGTTAATTCTAGCTCTTCACTTGGAACTCAGCCTTCATGGCCCTCATTGGAGATGGATCTTTGTACTCTTGCCTTGGGAGCCAGTGCAGACTGGGGAACCCCCTCCCATTATTGGCGCCAAAGTTGGCTGGTTGATGCACCTAACCCGAATTATGATGTCCACCTTATAGGATGTAATTCCTATGATAGGATAGTCTCCTTGGCCAATGATCCATCTGGCCTCTATGTATTCCCTGGACCTACACACCGCAGTCACTCTCAAAATTATAAATGTGGCTATAGCTCTGATTATTATTGTGCATCTTGGGACTGTGAAACCACAAGAGATGCATATTGGAGCCCCCACTCCTCCTGGGATTATATCACCTTAAGGAGAAAGTTTCTACCTACATATTTAGAGGATAAACTAGGAATTAAGACCGCCCAACCATTTAGATCCTGGTGGGAATTCAAATGGCGTGTCCCTCTTCTTATATCCTTTATGGATGTAGGGAGGGGTAAAGACTGGACAGGCCAAGGATATGAATGAGGCCTATGTCTAAGAGAGTGCTCGACCTTTACACTTACCTGCTTGGACCCGAGACTCATCTTTAGAATTAAGCTCCTTAAGAGTATCCCTAATAAAATTGTTGCTGCTGTGGGCCCTAATTCTGCCATATAGCACCCTCGGCCACCAGACAAGCCCGTCCCCAGGCCTGGAATTACTGCTCTAGCCATTTTGCCTCTCCCCACTTCCCCCCAGGTTACCTCATTTCAGCCCACTATACCTGTGGGCCATCCTAGCTCTGCGGACCTTATTATTTCTCTGGCAAATGCCTCCCTTGAAGCTATTCATAATACCAGTGAATATCAATTTCAAGAATATTGGATTTGTTTTTCGCCTACTCCCCCTTTTTATGAGGGAATAGCTGTTTTTTACCCCTCCCTCCTTTTCTGATAATATCAGTTTGTTATTATGGGCTACTTCACCTGAGGGAGGTCTCACTATTAGTTCCATCTCGAGCATAGGCCTTTGCCCTTTGGGGCCCTCTATGCTTTCTCCACCCACGATTTGGTCTCTATTTGTAATCAGCCATTGATTTTAAATAATACCTTTTAATATACCATAGCATCCAATGATACCTATTTTGCCTGTGCCACTGGATTGACATTATATATTTAAAATTTTGATTTTTTAAAGACCAGAGATTATTGTGTAGTTGTTACCATTCTCTGTCATTTTTTATTCACAATTCAGAGTCTTTTCTTATTGTTCTGGATCAAGGTCTTTCCCTTAGGTTCAAACGAGAGCCTCTGACAGCCCTTAAGTTGTCTGTCGTATTAGGAATCAGCACTATTGGTGCAGGTATTGGCATTGCTTCTCTAGTCACATCCAATAATCATTATACCCATCTTCAGTCTCTTATTGATAAAGATTTAAATAATTTGAGAGAAGGGATACAAGACCTTAAGCACTCTGTGGCTTCTCTTTCTGAGGTGGTGTTACAGAACAGGAGAGGACTTGACCTTGTCTTCTTTAAGGAAGAAGGTCTCTGCGTAGCCCTCAGAGAAGAATGTTCCTTTTTCTCTGATAAGACAGGCCTTGTCAAAAATAGCCTGGACAAAGTCAAAAAGAGTTTAGAAGAAAGAAAAAGAGGCAGAGAACAAGAGTCATGGTATTAAAATTGGTTCTCTACTTCACCTTGGCTCACTAACCTATTGCCTAGTTTACTAGGACCCTTTGTTGTTATTTTATTGCTTCTGTCTTTTGGCCCTTGGTCTCTTAACTGTCTCACAAGTTTTGTTAAGAACCAGATTGATGCTGCCATCAAAAAGCCAGTTGAAGTTCATTAACATCAACTGAAGACTGAAGGAAATCCATAAGTGATTCTGCAAGAGACAGGCACAGCTGCCAGCCACCCTGCCTTCCTCTATGGCTGACCCCTAGATTTTCACACCCTCAAGAAAGGTTCCTGGCATGCCTGGCTCTGCCCTCGTTTCTCTCGCTAGGGAGACTGGTCCCTTAATACCCTGACAAAAATTGGCTTTTTCCTAAACTAAAGCCTGCCTTTGATGTGGCCCTCTAATGTTACACCCCAAATAACAAATGTCTGATAACCTAGGCATTCACACAGGGATATGTAAGAGAGAAGAGAAGGGCACCTCGAGAGAAGAGAAGACAAAAGGATATCCAGAGTGAAGAGAAAATTGTCAGGCATCCAGAGAGAGGGGAAGACAGAAAGGCATCGGTAGAGATGAGAAAACAGAAGGGCATAGGGAGAGAGGAGAAGACAGAAAAGCATCCAAAGAGAGGAGAGGACAGAAGGGCATCCAGAGAGAGGAGAGCAAAGAAGGGCATCCAGAGAGAATAGAGGACAGAAGGGCATCTAGAGAGAGGAGAGAAGAGAACGGCATCCAGCGAGAGGAGAAGACAAACAGAGAATGCAGACAGAGGAGAGAACAGAAGGGCATCCAGAGAGAAAAGAGGACAGAAAGGCATCCAGGAAGAAGAGAGTACAGAAGGGAATCAGGAGATAGGAGAAGACAGAAGGGCATCCAGAGAGAGGAGAGGACAGAATGGCCTTCAAGAGAGAAGAGAGGAAAGAAGGGCATCCAGAGAGAGGAGAGGACAGAAGGACATCCCGAGAGAAGAGAGGACAGAAGCGCATCCAGGGAGATGAGAGATCATTAGAGAATCCAGAAAGAGGAGAGAACAGAAGCCCATCCAGAGAGAGCAGAAGGCTGAAGGAAATACAGAGAGAGAAGAGTACTGAAGGGCATCCGGAGAGAGGAGAAGACAGAAGGGCATCCAGAGATAGGAGAGGACACAATGGCATCCAGAGAGAGGAGAGAACACAAGGGCATCTAGAGAGAAGAGAAGACAAAACAATATCCAGAGTGAGGAGAAAATTTTCGGGCATCCAGAGAGAGGAGAAGACAGAAAGGCATCCAGAAAGAGTAGAGAATAGAACAGTATGCAGAGAGCGGAGAAGACAGAAGAACATCCAGAGAGAGGAGAGAACGTAAGGGCATTCAGAGAGAATAGAGGAGAGAAGGGCATGTAGAGAGAGCAGAGAACAGAAGGGTATCCAGAAAGAGGAGAAGACAGAAGGACATCAGAAGATAGGAGAAGACAGAAAGGGAATCCAGAGAGAGGAGAGGACAGAATGGCCTCCAGAGAGAAGAGATAAAAGAAGGTCATCGAGAGTGAGGAAGGGGCAGAAGGGCATCCACAGAAAAAAGAAAAGAAGGTCATACAGAAAGAGGACAATACAGAAGGGCATCTATATTGAGGAGAAAACAGAAGGGAATCTAGAGAGAGGAGAGAACAGAAGAGCATCCAGAGAGCGGAGAAGACAGAAGGGCTTCCAGAGAAAGGAGAGAACAGAAGGGCATCTGGAAAGAGGAGAAGAGAGAAGGAATCTAGATGGAGAAGAGGACTGATGGGTATCCTGAGAGACGAAAGGAAAGAAGGGTATCCAGAGAGAGAAGAGAACAGAAGGTCATCCTGAGAGAGGAGAGGACAGAAGGGTATCAGAGAGAGGAGAGAAGAGAAGGGAAACCAGAAAAAGGAGAATACAGAACATCCCGGAGAATCCAGAGAGAAGAGAGGACAGAATCCAGAGAGAAGAGAGGACAGAAGGACATCCCGTGAGAAGAGAGAACAGAAGCGCATCTAGAGAGATGAGAGAACAGGAGAGAATCCAGAAAGAGGAGAGAACAGAAGCACATCCAGAGAGAGCAGAAGAGTGAAGGACATCCAAAGAGAGAAGAGGACAGAAGGGCATCCCTATAGAGGAGAACACAGAACGGCATCCAGAGAGAGAATGCGACAAAATGGCATCCAGTGAGAGGAGAGAACCGAAAAACATCTAGAGAGAGGACAAGACAGAAGGGTATCCAGAGTGAGGAGAAAATTGTCGTGAATCCAGAGAGAGGAGAAGACAGAAGGGCATCCAGAGAGATGAGAGAACACAAGGGCATCCAGAGAGAATAGAGGACAGAAGGACATCTAGAGAGAGGAGAGAACAGAAAACCATCCAGAGAGAGGAGAAGACAGATTGTCATCTAGAGAGAGGAGAGAACAGAAGGTCATCCAGTGAGAGGAGAGAACAGAATGGCATCCATGGATAGGAGAAGTCAGAAAAGCTTCCAGAGAGAGGAGAGTGAAGAAGGGCATCTAGAGGGAGGAGAGACCAGTAGAGCATCAAAAGGGAGAAGAATACAGAAGGGCACCCAGAGAGAGGAGAGGACAGAAGGACATCAAGAGAATTATGAAAACAGAAGGGCATCCAGAGAGAGGAGAAGACAAATAGGGAATCCAGAGAGAGGAGAGAACAAAAAGGCATTCAGAGAGAAGGTAGGACAGAAGGGCATTTAGAGAGAGGAGAGGACAGAAGGGAATTCAAGGAGAGAAGAGAACAGAAGGGCATCCAGTTAGAAGAGAGGACAGAATGGCATCTAGAGAGTGCGGAGAGCAGAAGGGCATCCAGAAAAAGTAGAAGAGAGGAGGGCATCCAGAGACAGGAGAGGACAGAAGGGCATCCAGAGAGAGGACAGAACAGAATGGCATCCAGAGAGATTAGAAGAAAGAAGGGTATCCAGAGTGAAAAAAGAAATGTAGGGCATCAAAAGAGAGGAGAATACAGAAGGGCATCTGGATAGAGAAGAGAACAGAAGGGCATCCAGAGGGAGGAGAATACAGAAGGGCATCTGGACAGAGAAGAGAACAGAAGGGCATCCAGAGGGAGGAAAGGACAGAAGGGCATCCAGTGAGAGGAGAGAACAGAATGGCATCCAGTGAGAGGAGAATACAGAAGGCTATCCAGAAAAAAATAGAGAATTGTAGGACATCAAGAGAGAGCAGAAGACAGAAGGGCATCAGGAAAGATGAAAGAACAGAAGTGCAGCAGGACAGAGGAGAAATCAGAAGGGAATCCAGAGAGAGGAGAGGACAAAAGAGCACCAGAGAGAGGACAGGACAAAAGAGCATCCAGGGAGAGGAGAGAACAGAAGAGCATACAGAAAGAGGAGAAGATAGAAGGACATACAGAGAGAGGAGAGGACAGATGGACATCCAGAGAGAGGAGAGAACAGCAAGCCATCCATAGTGAGGAGAAGGCAGAATGGCATCCGGAGAGAGGAGACAACAGAGGGGCATCCAGAAAAATGAGAGAACAGAAGGGCATCTAAAGTGAGGAGAGAGCAGAAGGGCATTCAGAGAGAGGAAAGAGCAGAAGTGCATCCAGAGAGAGGAGAGGACAGAAGGACATCCAGAGAAAGGAGAGAGCAGAAGGGCATCTGGATAGACGAGAGAAGAGAAGGGCATCCAGAGAGAATAAAAGACAGAAGGGCATCAAGAGAGAGGACAGAACAGAAGAGCCTACATGGAGAGAGTAGGTAAGAAGGGCATCCAGAGATCAGAGAGAACAGAAGGGTATCCAGAGTGAGGAGAAGACAGAAGGGCATCCAGTGAGAGGAGAGGACAGAAGGGATCCAGAGAGAGGAGAGAAGAGAAAGCCATCCACAGAGAGGAGAAGACAATTGGCATCTAGAAAGAAGAGAGAACAGATCGACATCCAGAGAAAGGAGAGAACAGAAGGGCATCCATGGAGAGAGGAGGTCAGAAGTGCATCCAGAAATAGGAAATAACAGATGGGCATTCAGAGTGAGGAGAAGACAGAAGGGCATCCATAGAGTGGAGAGGACAGAAGGGCATCTGGAAAAAGAAAAGAACAGAAGGGCATCTATAGAGAAGAGAAAAGAAGAGAATCCAGAAAGAGTAGAGTACAGAAGGGCATCCAGAGAGAGGATAGAATAGAAGGGCATATAGCGACAAGAGAAGGCAGAAGTGCATCCAGGAAGAGGAGAGAACAGAAGGGTACCCAGATAGATGAGAGAACAGAAGGGTATCCAGAGAAATGAGAGACCAGAAGAGAATCCAGAAAGAGGAGAGAACAGAAGGGTATCTGGAGAGATCAGAATACTGAAGGACATACAGAGAGAAAACTGGACAGAAGGGCATGCAGAGAGAGGGGAGAACAGAAGGGCAACCAGATAGAGGAGAGGACAGAGAGGCATCCAGAGAGAGGAGAGAACAGAAAGGCATCCAGGGAGAGGAGAAAACAGAAGGGTATCCAGAGAGAGGAAAGTACAGAAGCACATCAAAGAGAAGAGTACAGAAGGGCATCCAGAGAAAAAGAAGACAGAAGGGCATACAGAGAGAAGTGATGACCTAAGGGCATCTCGAGAGAGGAGAGAACAAAAGGACATCCAGAGAGATTAGAGAACAGAAGGTAATTCAGAAAGAGGATAGGACAGAAAGGCATCCAGAGCGAGCAGAAGACTGAAGGATATCCAGAGAGAGAAGAGGACAGAAGAGCATGGGGAGAGATGAGAATACGGAAGGGCATCCATAGAGAGGAGAGGACAGAAGGGCATCCGGTGAGAGGAGAGAAGAGAATGGCATCCAGATAGATGAGAAGACAGAAGGGTATCCAGAGTCATGAGAGAATTGTAGGGCATCCAGAGAGAGGAGAATACAGAAGGGCATCAGGACAGAGGAATGAACAGAAGGGTATCAGGAGAGAGGAGAAGAGAAAAGAAATAACAAAAGCTTATCCAGAGAGAAGAGAACAGAAGAGAACCCAGAAAGAGGAGAGGACAGAAGGGTATCCAGAGAGAGGAGAGAATAGAAGGGCATCCAGAGAGAGGAGAAGACAGAAGGGCATCCAGAGAAAGGAGAAGACAGAATGGAATCAAGAGTGAGGAAAGAACAGAAGAGAATCAAGAAAGAGGAGAGAACAGAAGGGCAACCAGAGAGAGCAGAAGACTGACGACATTCAGAGAGAGAAGAGGACAGAAGGGCATCCAGTAAGACGAGAAGACAGAAGGACATCCAGTGAGAGGAGAGAACAAAATGGTGTTCAGAGACAGGAGAAGACGGAAGGGTATCCAGAGAAGAGAAATGACGGTCATCCAGAAATAGGAGAAGACAGAAGGGCATCCAGAGAGAGGAGAGAACAGAAAGCCATCAAATGTGAGGAGAATTTTGAATGGCATCTTGAGAGAGGAGAGAACAGAAGGGCATCCAGAAAAAGGAGAGAACAGAAGGGCATCCAGGGAGATGAGAGAACAGAAAAGAATCCAGAAAAAGGTTAGAAGAGAAGGGCATCCAGAGATAGCAGGACACTGAAGGACATCGAGAGAGAGGAGGAAAAAACGGCATCTGGAGAGCGGATGAGACAAAAGGGAATTTAGAGAGTGGAGAGGACAGAAGGGCCTCCAGTGATAGGAGAGTACAGAAGGGCATCCAGAGAGAGGAGAAGACAGAAAGGCATCGGAAGAGAGGAGGGAACAGAAGGGCATCGGGAGAGAGGAGAATACAGAATGGCATCCAGAGTGAGGAGATGACAGAAGGGCATCCAGAGAGAGGAGAAGACAAAAAGGGAATCCACAGAGAGGAGAGAACTGAAGGGCATGCAGAGAGAGTAGAAGACAGAAGGGCATCCAGAGAGAGTAGAGGATAGAATGATATCCAGAGAGAGGAGAATACAGAAGGGAATCTAGAGAGAGGAGAGCACAGAAGGGCATCCAGAGAGAGGAGAAGACAGAAGGGCAACAGAGGGAGGAGCAGACAGAAGTGCATCCAGAGAGAGGAGAGGAAAGAAGGGGATCCCAAGAGAGGAGAGAACAGAAGTGCATCCGGAATGAGGAGAAGAGAGAAGGCATCCAAATGGAGAAGAAGACAGATGGGCATCCTGAGAGAGGAGAGGGCAGAAGGGAATCCAGGGGGTGAAGATGATGGAAGGGCATTTAGAGATAGCAGAGAACACAATGACATCCAGAAAGAGGAGAAAAAGAAGGGCATCGGGAGATAGCAGAAGACAAAAGGGCATCCATAGAGAGGAGAGGACAGAATGGCCTCCAGAGAGAAGAGAGAGCAGAAGGGCATCCAGAGATAGAAGAGAACAGAAGGGAATCTAGAGAGAGGAGAGGACAGATGTGCATACAGAAGGAGTAGAGTACAGAAGGTCAGCCAGGGAGAGGAGAAGACAGAAGTGCTTCCAGAGAGAGGAGAGGACAGAAGGGCATCCAGAGAGTGGAGAAGACAGAGTGTCATACAGAAAAAAGAGAGTACAGAAGGGCATCCCGAGATAGGAGAAGACAGAAGGGCATCCAGAGAGAGGAGAGGACAGAAGGGCACCCGGAGAGAGGGAAGAACAGAAGGGCATCCAGAGAGAGCAGAGAACAGAAGGGCACCCAGAAAGAGGAGAGAACAGAAGGGCATCCAGAGAAAGGAGAAGAGAGAAGAACATCCAGAGAGAGGGGAGGACTGAAGGGCACCCGGAGAGAGGGAAGAACAGAAGGGCATCCAGAGAGAGCAGAGAACAGAAGGGCACCCAGAAAGAGGAGAGAACAGAGGGGCATCCAGAGGAAGGAGAAGACAGAAGAGCATCCAGAAAGAAGAGAGGAAAGAAAGGGATCCTGAGAGAGGAGAGAACAGAAGGGCATCCAGGGAGATGAGAGAACAGAAGAGAATCCAGAAAAGAGAGAGAACAGAATTCCATCCAGAGAGAGCAGAAGACTGAAGACATCCAGAGAGAGAAGAGGACAGATGGGCATCTGGAGAGAGGAAAAGACAGACTGGCATCCAGAGTGAGGAGAGGACACAAGGGCATCCAGTGAGAGGAGAGAACAGAAGGTAATCCAGAGAGAATAGAAGACAGAAGTGAATCTAGAATGAGAAGAGAATTGTATGGAATCAAGAATGAGGAGAAGACAGAAGGGCATCTAGAGAGAGGAGAGGATAGAAGGGCATCCAGAGAGAGGAGAGAGCAGAAGGGCATTCATAGAGAGGAGAAGACAGAAGGGAATCTAGAGTGAGAAGAGAATTGCATGGAATGAAGATTGCGGAGAAGAAAGAAGGGCATCTAGAGAGAGGAGAGGACATAAGGGCATCCAGAGAGAGGAGAGAACAGAAGGGCATCAATAAAGAGAAGAGAACAGAAGAGCTTCCAGAGAACGGAGAAGATAGAAGGGCATCCCGAGAGAGGCAAGAACAGAAGGGCACTGGAAAGAGGAGAAGAGAGAAGGCATCCTAAAGCAGCCCGCGGCCACAAGTCAACTGTGTTCACCTGAAAGGGGAGCTAGGAATGAAAGGGGAAGGAGGGCGAGAAGAGATGAGTTCAAGACAAAGTTCTCTGATCAAGGCCCCAAGCTTTAATGTTCAGCTCTCAATTTAAAGGGGAAGACCCAACCCACAACCCCTCCTGGTTTCAGATGGGTGGGATAATCCATAGTCCGTTCCAGGTCATGGCTGGAGATGTCTCAAGGCAAGCCCAGGGGCAGTTCTGCTTCTGTGTTCCGGGCAGCCAAGGTGGGTAATTCCACATAGATCCTGTCACTTGACCTTGTTGTGGTAAACAAGGTCTCTCCAGGCTTGCTCATGGTGGGGGGAAGGTACAGTTTCCCCCATTTTGGTTAACTTAAAAAGAAAAGAGAGAGGTGAATCAGGAATAGGGTAGTTGTGATATCTGGCTACTTCCTGCTGACATTGGGGGTGACGTGTCTCTAGGGGGAACCTAGAAGAATGGGTATGGGGGATGTAGGAGAGTTGGCTGTGTGCTGCTGTCCAGGGTTTATGGAGCCCATCTGAGGATAGGTCAAGTTAAAAGTTAACAGCAACATGATTATCCAAGCCGAGTAGGAAATAAGGTTGAAAGTGGAACTGTTTTAGTATCTAATCCAACTGCTGGTTGACAGGGATCAGATACAAAGTCTATGACTACTCAGGCTGGTAGATTTCAACAAAAGCTGTCTGTTTACAATAATTTATAGCCCTCTGTTTCAGTGTTTTTCCATGGAGACCTAAGACTTTGAGCAGGCAAGTAAGCCAGGCCTATTGCTGAATTTTAGGCTTATAGCTGATTTTAGGCCTTCAGTGTTAAGCAGGGCTGTCCCTGATGTCTCCTCTCTACTCCAAGTATAGAAGGACCGTGGCAATTCTAATCTTACCCAGGCGGGGATAGAGGCCTGACATCCAGTAATTAAAGGGGACTTTGTAATGGCTCCAGTCCTCCTGTCGATGTCCAGTAAGGCCTGAGGGCCATACTCGTCCCGATGTCTTTTTCCTGGAGAGGGGATACTTTTGACATCAACCCCTATGCAGTCAGGCTTGTCCCTCAGGAAATCCAGAAACATATTTTTAACTTTTATTTATATTCCCTTGCAGTGCTTAGCCTCGCAGCCTTAGCAAGAATTCAGATTGCCAGACAGAGGGGTTTCTGGGTGGCCCCTCTCTGCTTGGAATAGGGGCAAAGCCGCCTCTTTTAGTTAGGGTGGAGAAGAGACTTGGGAACACCCTGGATAGAGTAACAACCTTATCTAGAGTCTTGGGTCCTCCATGGCTAACACACTCTGACTAGATTTGTTATCAGATTCTTCATTATCAGAATCATAATTATTAGGCTCAAGATCTGTGTCCACTTGATGGACCAATCTTTCAGACAGCCATAGAGCTCCATTTTCTTTTTCTGAAAAAATACAAACCGAGCCACGACCACAAATTAAGACAGGGTCAGGACCATTCCAAGAATTAGTTAGGGGGTCTCTCCATTAGACCCTGGAAGTGACTGGATGCCAGTGGCAATCTGCTGCAGACTGACCTTTAACATCAGTTTGCAGAAAATTTAAAAGAAATAACACAAAAGCAAGATGTGCTTTTGGTGACCTTGGAGGGTATAATTCTCCACCCCCCCCTTTAGTTTAAAAAGCCAACCTTTTAGAGTTTTTGTAAAATCAGGGAAGCACCAATAGTTGTTTTTCCCACACTCAGAGAGTTATAAAGATATTAAAGTTTTATAATGTCTCTTTCACTATTTTTTTCTTGAGGATAATAAGAAATCTTGGTAATAAAGTTTTCAACAAAACCTCTCAAATGTTTGACTGTAGTCAAATAACTGTAATAGCCAGTTCCATTACCTGTCTTAGTCTGGTATGGAACACCAAGCACAGGAAAATAATATAGGCAATAACTAATTACATTTTTAGTTGCTTCTCTTGTTAAAGTAGTTGCAACTAAAAAGCCTAAAAAGTGTCAAGTCACATGTACATATTTTAATTTTTAAAAATCAAAATGAGTAACATCTATTTGCCAAAATTGATTACATATAAATCTTCAAGGTTTAACACCATTATGAAAAAAAAATTGAAAATACTGAAAACAAGTTTTTGCAATTTAACTTGCACACTTTTTAGAAATGCCAAATTCTTGTATCAAGCTATTACTATTTTGATGCTGTAAAGAATAAGATAGTATGGCCAATTATTTTCAAGACATCCCGTGAGAGGAGAGAACAGAATCCAGAGGGATGAGAGAACAGAAGTGTATCCAGAGAGAGGAGAGAACTGAAGGGCATCCAAAGAGAAGAGACGACAGATCATCCAGAGAGAGTAGAGGACAGAAGGGGATCCCCTGAGAGAGTAGAACAGAAGGGCATCCTGGGGGAGGGGGGAGAAGACAGAAGGGTTTCCAGAGAGATGAGAGAACAGGAGGGCATCCAGAGAGAGGAGAGAGCAGAAGGGCATCCAGAGAGAGCAGAAGACAGAAGGGAATCCAGAGAGAGGAGAGAACAGAAGGGCATTCAGAGAGAGGAGACGTAAGAAGGACATCCAGAGAAGAGGGGTCAGAAGGGCATTTGGAAAGAGAAAGTAAGAGAAGGGCATCCTGTGAGAAGAGAGAAGAGAAGGGCATCCAGAGAGAGAAGAGGACACAATGGCATCCAGTGAGAGGAGAGAAAAGAAGGGCATCGAGAGAGAGGAGAGGACAAAAGGTTATCCTGTGAGAGGAATGAACAGAATGGCATCCAGAGAAAGGAGAAGATAGAAGGGCATCCAGGAAGAGGAGAGGACAAAAGGACTTCCAGAGAAGAGAGAACAGAAGCGCATACAGAGAGATGAGAGAAAAAGAGAGAATCCAGAAAGAGGAGAGAACAGAAGCCCATCCAACAGAAGACTGAAGCACATACATAGAGAGAAGAGGACTGGAGGACATCTGGAGAGAGGAGAAGACAGAAGGGCATACAGAGAGAGGAGAGAAAGAAGGCCATGTAGAGAGAGGAGAAGACAGAAGAGTATCCAGAATGAATAGAAAATTGTCAGGCATCCAGATAGAGGAGAAGACAAAAAGGGAATCCAGAGAGGAGATAATAGAAGGGCACCCAAAGAGAGGAGAGGACAGAAGGGCATCCAGAGAGAAGAGAGTGAAGAAGGGGATTCAGAGAGAGGAGAGAACAGAAGGGCATCCAGAGAGAGAAGAATACAGAATGGCATGCAGTGAGAGGAGAGGACAGGAGGGCATCGAGAGAGAGGTAAGAACAGAAAGGCATACAGAGAGAAGAGAAGAGAAGATAACCCAGTAAGATTAGAGGACTGAAGGGTATCCAGAGAGAGCAAAAGTCTGAAGGACATCCAGAGAGAGAAGAGGACAGATGGGCATCCAGAGAGAGGAAAAGACAGTAGGGCATCCAAAGAGAGGAGAGGACAGAAGGGCATCCAGAGAGAGGAGAAGAAAAAAAGGGAATCCAGAGAGAGGAGAGAACAGAAAGACATACAGAGAGAGGAGAGGACAGACGGGCAATCTGAGAGAGGAGAGCACAGAACGGCTTCCATAGAGATGAGAAAACAGAAAGGCATGCAGATAGAGGAGAAGACAAAAAGGGAATCCAGAGAGAGGAGACGACAGAAGGGCATCCAGAGAGAGGAGAGGACAGAAGGGCTTCTAGAGGGAGGAGAGAACTGAAAGCCATCCATAGAGAGGGGAAGACAGAGGGAATGAAGACAGAGGAGAGAACAGAAGGGCATTCCGAGAGAAGAGTAGATAGAAGAACAGCCAGAGAGAGGAGAGGACAGAAGGGCATCCAGAGAGTGGAGAAGACAGAATGTCATACAGAGAGAAAAGAGAACAGAAGGCCATCCCGAGAGAGAAGAAACAGAAGGCCATCCACAGAGAGGAGAGGACAGAAGGGCATCCGGTTAGAGGAAAGAACAGAAGGGCATACAGAGAGAAGAGAAAAGAAGAGAACCCAGAAAAAGGAGAGGACAGAAGGGCATCCAGAGAGAGGAGAGAATAGAAGGGCGTGCAGCACAAAGAGAAGACATCCAGTGAGAGGAGAGAACAGAAGGGCATCCAGAGAGAAGAGAGAACAGAAAGGTATCCAGAGAGAGGAGAGAACATAAGGGCATCCAGAGGAAGGAGAAGAAAAAAAGGACATTCAGAATGCAGTGAAGACAGAAGGGCATCTAGAGGGAGGAGAGGAAATAAGGGGATCCCGAGAGAGGAGAGTACAGAAGGGAATCCTGGGAGATAAGAGAACAGAAGAGAATCCAAAAAAGGAGAGAACAGAAGTGCATCCAGAGAGAGCAGGAGACTGAAGGACATCCAGAGAGAGGAGAGTACAGAAGGGCATCCAGAAAGAGGAGAAGAGAGAAGGCATCAAGATAGAGAAGAGGACAGATGGCCATCCTGAGAGAAGAGATGACAGAATGGCATTCAGGGAGAGAAGAGAACAGAAAGGCATCCAGAGAGAAAAGAGGACTGAAGGGCATCTAGAGAGAGCAGAGAACAGAAGGGCATCCAGAAAGAAAAGAAAACAGAAGGGCCTCAGGAGATAGGAGAAGACAGAAGGGTATCCAGAGATAGGAGAGGACAGAATGGCCTCCAGAGAGAAGAGAGAAAGAAGAAGGGCATCCAGAAAGAGGAGAGGATAGAAGGGCATCCACAGAAAAGAGTACAGAATGAAATACAGAGAGAGGAGAAGACAAACGAGCATATAGAAAGAGGAGAGAAGAGAAGGTCATCCAGATAAGGAGAAGACAGAAGAGAATCCAGAGAGAGGAGAGAACAGAAGGGCATTTGGAGATAGGAGAATACGGAAGGGCATCCAGAGAAAGGAGAGAACAGAAGAACATCCAGAGAGAGGAGAGGACAGAAGGGCATCCAGAGAGTGGAGAGAACAGAAGGGCATCCAGAGATAGGAGAGGACAGAAGGGTATCCAGAGGGAGGAGAGGAGAGAAGGGCATGGAGAGAGAATCGAGAACAGAAGGGCATTTAGAGGGAGGAGAAGTCAGAAAGGCATCCAGAGAGAAGAGAGAAAAAAGGGCATCCCGAGAGAGGAGAGAAGAGAAGGCATCCAGGGAAATGAGAGAACAGAAGGGAATCCAGAAAAAGGTGAGAACAGAAGGGCATCCAGAGAGAGCAATATACTGAAGGACATCCAGACAGAGAAGAGGACAGAAGGGTATCCAGAGAGAGAAAAATACAGAAGGGAATCTAGAGAGAGGAGAGGACAGAAGGGCCTTGAGTAAGAGGAGAGTACAGAAGGGCTTCCAGAGAGAGGAGAAGACAGAAGGGAATCTAGAGTGAGGAGAGAATTGTAGGGTATCCAGAGAGAGAAGACAGATGGGCATCAGAAGAGAGGAGGCAACAGAAGGGCATCGGCAGAGAAGAGAAGACAGAATGGCATCCAGAGAGAGGAGATCACAAACTGGCATACAGAGAGAGGAGAAGTCCGAAGGGCAACCGGAGAGAGAAAAAGACAGAAGGGAATCCAGAGAGAGGAGAGAACATTAGGGCATCCAGAGGAACTAGAGGGCAGAAGGGCATCCAGAGAGAGAAGAATACAGAAGGGCTTCTGGAGAGAGGAGAGTACAGAAGGGTATTCAGAGAGAGTAGAGAGTAGAGGGCATCCAGAGATAGGAAAAGACAGAAGGGCATCTGGAGAGAGGAGCGAACAGCAGGGCATCCAGAGAGAGTAGAAGACAGAAGGGAATCCAGAGAGAGGAGAAGACATAAAGGGAATCTAGAGAGAGGAAAGAACAAAAGGACATCCAGAGAGAATATAAGACAGAAGGACATTCATAGAGAGGAAAGGATAGAAGGGCATCCAGAGAGAGGAGAGAGCAGAAAGGCATCCACAGAGAGGAGAAGACAGAAGAGCATGTGTAGAGAGGAGAAAAAAGAAGGGCATCCTGAAAGAGGAGAGAACAGAAGGGCATGCAGAGAGAGAACAGAACAGAAGAACATCCCAAGAGAAGAGAGAACATAAGGGCATGCAGAGAGAGGAGAGGACAGAAGGACTTCCAGAAAGAGGAGAGGACAGAAGGGCATCCAGAGAGAGGAGAGAGCAGAAAGGTATCCAGAGACAGGAGAGGACAGAAGGGCATCCAGAAGGAGAAGAGAACTGAAAGCCATCCAGAAAAAGGAGAAAACAGAAGGGAATCAAGACAAAGGAGAGAACAGAAGGGCATTCGGAGAGAGGAGAAGATAGAAGGAGAGCCAGAGAGAGGAGAGGACAGAAGGGCAACCAGAGAGAGGAGAGAACAGAACGGGATCCAGAGAGAGGAGAGGACTGAAGAGCATTCAGAGAGATGAGAGAACAGAAGAGTATCCAGAGAGAGGAGAGGACAGAAGGGCATCCAGGGAGAGGAAAGAACAGAAGGGCATCCAGAGGGAGGAGAACCCGAAGGGCATCCATAAAGAGGAGAGAACAGAAGGGCATCCAGTGGTAGGAGAAGACCGAAGGGCAACCAGAGAAAGGAGAATACAGAAGGGAATCTAGAGTGAGGAGAGAATTGAAGGGCATAAGGAGAGAAGAGAAGACAGAAGGTAATCGGAAGAGAGGAAGGAACAGAAGGGCATCATGAGAGAGGAGAAAACAGAATGGCATCCAGAGAGAGGAGGTGGCAGAAGGGCATCCAGAGAGAGGAGAACACAAAAAGGAAATCTAGAGAGAGGAAAGAACAGAAGGACATCCAGAGAGAAGATAATACAGAAGGGCATCCATAGAGAGGAGAGGATAGAAAGGCATCCAGAGAGAGGAGAGAGCAGAAGGGCATCCAGAGAGAGGAGAAAACAGAAGAGCATGCATAAAGAGGAAAGAACAGAAGGTCATCCAGAAAGAGGAGAGAACAGAAAGGCATCCAGAGAGAGAACAGAGCAGAAGAACATCCCAAAAGAGGAGAGAAGATAAGGGCATGCAGAGATAGGAGAGGACAGAAGGGGATCCTGAGAGAGGAGAGAACTTAAGGGCATCCAGAGAACGGAGAGAGCAGAAGGGCATCCAGAGATAGGAGAGGGCAGAAAGGCATCCAGAGGATGGAGAGAACAGTAAGCCATCCAGAGGGAGGAAAAGACAGAAGGGAATCAAGACAAAGGGCATTCAGAGAGAGGAGAAGGTAGAAGGACAGCCAGAGAGGAGAGGACAGAAGGGCATCCAGAGAGTGGAGAAGACAGAATGTAATACAGAGAGAGGAGAGAACAGAAGGGCATCCCGAGAGAGTAGAAGACAGAAGGCCATCCAGAGAGAGGAGAGGACAGAAGGGAATCCTCTCTCTGGATTCCCTTTTTGTTTCTCCTCTCTCTGGATGCCCTAATGTTCTATCTTCTCTCTAGATGCCCTTCTGTCCTCTATTTTCTCTGGATGCCTTTCTGTTCTCTCATTTCTCTGGATGCCCTTCCTGTGCTCTCCTCTCTCTGGATCCCCATCTGTCCTCTCCTCTCTCTAGATACCCTTCTTTCTTCTCCTCTCTCCCTATGCTATTCTGTTCTCTCGTTTCTCCTAATGCCCTTCTGCCATCTCCTCTCTCTGGATGCCATTCTGATTTCTCCTCTCACCTGATGCCCTTCTATTTCTTCCTCTCTTCCGATTCCCTTCTGTCTTCTCTTCTCTCTGGATGCCCTACAATTCTCTCCTCACTCTAGATTCCCTTCTGTATTCTTCTTTCTCTGGTTGCCCTTCGGTCTTCTCCTACCTCTGGATGTCCTTCTGTTCTCTCCTCTTTCTGGATGCCCTTTGGGTTCTCCTCCATCTGGATGCCCTTATGTTCTCTCCTCTCCCTGGATACCCTTCTGTTCTCTCCTCTCTCTTGATGCACTTATGTTCTCTCCTCTCTCTGTATTCGCTTCTGTCTTCTCTTCTCTTTGGATGCCCTTCTGTTCTCTCCTCTCACTGGATGTCTTCTCTTTGTGCTGCAAGCCCTTCTATCTCTGCTCACTCTGGATACCCTTCTGTCCTCTAATATTTCTGGGTTCTCTTCTCTCTTTATGCCATTCTTTTCTTTCCTCTCTCCTTTTTCTCCTCTTCTCTTTGGTTGCCCTTCTGTCCTCTCCTCTTTCTGGCTGTCATTCTATCTTCTCCTCTCTCCAAATGCCCTTCTGTTATCTCCTTTGTCTTGATTCCCTTCTGTCTTCTCCATTCTCTGGATGGCTTTCAGTTCACTCTTCCCTCTGGTTGGCCTTCTGTCCTTTCCTATCTCTTGATGCCTTTCTTCTCTCTCCTCTCCTGGATGACCTTCTGTCCTCTCCTCTTTCTGGATGTCCTTCTGTCCTCTCCTCTCTCTGCATGCCCTTATGTTCTCTCTTCTCTTGGGATGTTCTTCTTCTTTGTTCTCTCTCTGGATGCCCTTCTGTTCTCTCCTCTCTCTGGATGCCCTTCCTTTCTCTCCTTTCTCTGGTTGCCCTTCTGTCCTCTCCTCTTTCTGGCTGTCCTTCTATCTTATCCTCTCTCCTTATGCCCTTCTCTTCTGTCCTTTGTCTTGATTCCCTTCTGTATTCTCTATTCTCTGGATGGCTTTCAGTTCTCTTCTTTCTCTGGATTCCCTTTTGTCCTCTCCTATCTCTGGATGCTCTTCTGTCCTCTCCTATCTCTGGATGCCCATTTGTTCTATCCTCTTTCTGGATTCCCTTCTGTTCTCTCCTCTAGACAGAAGTACATCCAGAGAGAGGAGAGAGCAGATGGGCATCCAGAGAGAAGAGAATACAGAACGGCATCTGGACAAAATGTCATACAAAGAGAGGAGAGAAAAGAAGGGCATCCCGAGAGAGGAGAAGACAGAAAGTCATCCACAGAGATGAGAGGACAGAAGGGCACCGGGAGCAAGGAAAGAACAGAAGGGCATACATAAAGAAGAGAACAGAAGAGAACCCAGTAAGAGGAGAAGACAGAAGGGAATCCAGAGAGAACAGAGAATAGAAGGGCATGCAGGGAAAAGAGGAAACATCCTGAGAGAGGAGAGAACAGAAAGGCATCCAGAGGGGGGAGAAGACAGAAGGGCATCCAGAGAGAGGAGAGGAAAGAAGGGGATCCCAAGAGAGGAGAGAACAAAAGGGCATCCAGAGAAATGAGAGAACAGAACAGAATCCAGAAAAGGGAGATTACAGAAGGGCATCCAGAGAGAGCAGAAGACTGAAGGAAATCCAGAGAGAGAAGAGGATAGAAGGGCATCCAGAGAGAGCAAAAGACAGAAGGGCATCCAGAGAGGGGAGAGAACAGCAGGGCATCCAGAAAAAGGAGAGAACAGAAGGGCATTCAGAGAAAGGAGAAGACAGAAGGCCATCTAGAGAGATGAGAGAGCAGAAGGGCATCCAGAGAGAGGTGAGAGCAGAAGGGCACACAGAGAGAGTAGAAGACAGAAGGGCATCCTAAGAGAGGAGAGAACAGAAGGGCATCCAGAGAGAGAAGAAGACAGAAGGGCATCCAGACAGAGGAGAGAACAGAAGGGCATCCCTAAAAAGGAGAGAACAGAAGGGCATCCAGAGAGAGGAGAAGACATAAGAGAATCCAGAGAGAGAAGATAACTGACAGGTATTCTGAGAGAGGAGAAGACAGAAGGGCATTCAGAGAAGAGAGGACAGAAGGGCATCCGGAAAGAGAAGAAAATAGAAGGGCATCCAGAGAGAGGAGACAACAGAAGGGCATCCAGAAACAGAAGAAGACACATGGGCATCCAGAGAGAGGAGTGAACAGAAGGGCATCCAGAGAGAGGAGAGAACAGAACAGTATCCAGAGAGATAAGAGGACAAAAGGACATCCAGAGAGAGGAGAGAACAGAAGGGGATCCCAAGAGAGGAGAGAACAGAAGGGCATCCAGAGGGGGGAGAAGACAGAAGGGCATCCAGAGAGAGGAGAGGACAGGAGGGCATCCAGAGATAGTAGAGTACAGAAGTGCATGCAGGGGGAGGAGAGAACTGAAATCCATCCAGAGAGAGGAGAAGACAGAAGGGAATCAAGAGAAAGGAGAGAACACAAGGGCATTCGGAGTGAGGAGAAGACAGAAGGACACTCAGAGAGCAGAGAGGAGAGAAGGGTACCCGGAGAGAAGAAAGAAAAGAAGGGCATAGAGAGAGAAGAGAAGAGAAGAGAAGAGAAGAGAAGAGAAGAGAAGAGAAGCCAGAAATAAGAGAGAACAGAAGAGAATACAGAAAAGGGAGATTACAGAAGGGCATCCAGAGAGAGCAGAAGACTGAAGGACATCCACAGAGAGAAGAGGATAGAAGGATATCAGGAGAAAGGAAAAGACAGAAGGGCATCCAGAGAGAGGAGAGGACAGAAGGGCATCCAGTGAGAGGAGAGAACAGAAAGGTATCCAGAGAGAAGAGAATACAGAAGGGAATCTAGAGTGAGGAGAGAATTTTACAGAATCAAGAGAGAGGAGAAAATAGAAGGGCATCCAGAGAGAGGAGAGGACTGAAGGGCATCCAGACAGAGGAGAGAGAAGAAAGGCATCTAGAGAGAGGAGAAGACAGAAGGGCATCCGGAGAGAAGAGAGAACAGAAGGGCATCCAGAAAGAGGAGAGAACAGAAGGGCATCCAGAGAGAGGAGAGTACAGAAGTTCATTCGGAGAGAAGAGAAGACAGAAGAATATCTAGAGAGGAGAGGACAGAAAGGCATCCGGAAACAGAAGAGAACAGGAGGGCATTCAGAGAGAGGAAGCAACAGAAGGCCATCCAGAAAAGAAGAGGACACATGGGCATCGAGAGAGAGGAGTGAACACAAGGGCATCCAGAGAGAGGTGAGAAAAGAACGGTATCCAGAGAGGAGAGGACAAAAGGACATCCAGAGAGAGGAGAGAACAGAAGGGGATCCCAAGAGAGGAGAGAACAGAAGGGCATCCAGAGAGGGGAGAAGACAGAAGGGCATCTGGAGCGAGGAGAGCACAGGAGGGCATCCAGAGATAGGAGAGTACAGAAGGGCATCCAGAGGGAGGAGAGAACTGAAAGCAATCCAGAGAGAGGAGAAGACAGAAGGGAATCAAGAGAAAGGAGAGAACACAAGGGCATTCAGAGTGAGGAGAAGAGAGAAAGGCATCTGCAGAGAGGAGAGAACAGAAGGGCATCCAGAGAGTGGAGAAGACAGAATGTAATACAGAGAGAGGAGAGAACAGAAGGGCATACAGAGAAAGGAGAGTACAGAAGGGGATCCTGAGAGAGGAGAGAACAGATGGGCATCCAGAGGGTGGAGAAGACAGAAAGGCATCTAGAGAAAGGAGAGGACAGAAGGGCATCCAGAGATAGGAGAGGACAGAAGGGCATCCAGAGGGAGGAGAGAACTGAAAGCCATCCAGAGAGAGGAGAAGGCAGATGGGAATCAAGAGAAAGGAGAGAACACAAGGGCATTCAGAGTGAGGAGAAGACAGAAGGACACTCAGAGAGCAGAGAGGAGAGAAGGGCACCCTGAGAGAGGAAAGAACAGCAGGGCATAGAGTGAGAAGAGAACAGAAGAGAACCCAGAAAAAGAAGAGAACAGAAGGGCATCCAGAGGCGGGAGAAGACAGAAGGGCATCCAGAGAGAGTAGATGAAAGAAGGGGATCCCGAGAGAGGAGAGAACAAAAGGGCATCCAAGGAGATGAGAGAACAGAAGAGAATACAGAAAACGGAGATTACAGAAGGGCATCCAGAGAGAGAAGAAGACAGAAGGGCATCCAGAGAGAAGAGAGAACAAAACGGTATTCAGAGAGAGGAGAGGACAAAAGGACATCCAGAGAGAGGAGAAGCAGAACGGCATCTAGAGAGGAGATGACAGAAAGGCATCCAGAAACAGAAGAGAACAGGAGGGCATCCAGATGGAGGAGAAAACAGAAGGGCATCCAGAAAGAGAAGAGGACACATGGGCATCCAGAGAGAGGAGTGAACAGAAGGGCATCCAGAAAGAGGAGAGAACAAAACGGTATCCAGAGAGAGGAGAGGACAAAACGGTATCCAGAGAGAGGAGAGGACAAAATGACATCCAGAGAGAGGAGAGAACAGAAGGGCATCCAGAGAGAGAAGACAGAAGGGGATCCAGATAGAGGAGAGAACAGAAGGGCATCCAGAAAGAGGAGGGAACAGAACGGCATCCAGAGAGAGGAGTGAACAGAAAGGCATCCAGAGAGAGGAGAGAATGGAATGGTTTCCAGAGAGAGGACAGAGCAAAAGAACATCCTGAGAGAGGACAGAACAGAAGGGTATCCAGAGAAAGGAGAGAAGAGAAGGGCATCCAGAGAGAGGAGAGAACAGAAGGGCATGCAGAGAGAGGAGAGGACAGAAGGGCATTCAGAGAGTGGAGAAAACAGTAGGGCATCCAGAGAGAGGAGACGACAGAAGAGCATCCAGAGAGAGGAGAGGACAGAAGGGCATATAGAGAGAGCAGAGAACAGAAGGGCATCCAGAAAGAGGAGAAGCCAGAAGGGCATTGGAAGATAGGAGAAGACAGAATGGCATCCAGAGAGAGGTGAGGACTGAATGGTATCTAGAGAGAGGAGAGGATAGAAGTGAATCCGGAGAGAGGAGAGAACAGAAAAGCACACACAGAAAGAAGAGGATACAAGGGCATGCAGAGAGAGGAGAGAACAGAAGGGCATCCAGAGAGAGGAGAGAACAGAAAAGCAGCCAGAGAGAGAAGATGACACAAGGGGATGCAGAGAGAGGAGAGAACAAAAGGGCATCCAGAGAGAAAAGAAGACAGAAGGGAATCCAGAGTGAGGAGAGAATTGTAGGGCATCCAGAGAAGAGAAGACAGAAGGACATTCAGAGAGAGAAAAGGACAGAAGAATATCCAGAAAGATGAGAGAACAGGTGAGAATCCATAAAGAGGAGAGAACACAAGCCCATCCAGAGACTTCAGAAGACAGAAGGACATCCAGAGAGAGAGATAAGAAGACTGAAGGGCATCTGGAGGTAGGAGAAGACAAAAGAGCATCCATTGAGAGTAGAGGACAGAATGGCATCCAGTGAGAGGAGAGAACAGAAGGGCATCTAGAGACAGGAGAATACAGAAGGGTATAAAGGGTGAGGAGAAAATTGTCGGGCATCCAGAGAAAGGAGAAGACAGAAGGGCATTGGAAGAGACGAGAGAACAGCCTGACATAGGGAGAGAAGAAAAGACAACAAGGCATCCAGAGAGAGGAGTGGACAGAAGGGCATCCAGAGAGAGGAGAGCACAGAAGGGCATCCATAGAGACAAGAATACAGAAGGGCATCCAGAGAGTATAGAGGACAGAAGGGCATCTAGAGAGAGGAGAGAAGAGAAGAACATCCAGAAAGAGGAGATGACAAAAAGGGAATCCAGAGTGAGGAGAGGAAAGCAGGGCATCCAAAGAGAGGAGAGTACAGAAGGGCATCCAGAGAGAGGAGACGACAGAAGGGCATCCAGAGAGAGAGAACAGGACCGAAACGCATCTGGAGAGAGAAGAGAACAGACGGGCCTTCAGAGAAAAGAGAGAACAGAAGGGCATCCGAAGAGAGGATTGAACAGAAGGGCATCAAGAGAGAGGAGAGAACAGAATGTGAATCCAGAGAGAGGAGAAGACAGAAGGGCATTCAGTGAGAGGAGAGAGAAAAAGGGCATTCAGAGTGAGGAGAAGACAGAAGGGAATCCAAAGAGAGGAGAGAACTGAAGTACATCCAGAGAGAGAAGACAGCAGAAGGGCATCCAGAGAGAGGAAAAGACAGAAGGGCATTCAAAGAGAGGAGAGAACAAAAGGGCATTTGGAGAGAGGAGAAGACAGAAGGGCATCCAAAGTGGAGAGGGCAGAAAGCATGCAGAAATAGAAGAGAACAGGAGGGCATCCAGAGAGAGAAGAGAACAGAAGGGCATCCAGAGAGAGAAGAGGACACAAGGGCATCCAGACAGAGGAGTGAACATAAGGACATCCAGAGAGATGAGAAAACAGAATGATATCCAGAGAGAGGAGAGGACAAAAGAGCATCCAGAGAGAGGAGAGAACAGAAGGGCATATCCAGAGAGAGGAGAAGACAGAATGATATCCATAGAGAGGAGAAGACAAAAGAGCATCCAGAGAGAGGAGAGAACAGAAGGACATCCAAACAGAGGAAAGAAGAGAAGGGCATCCAGAGAGAGAAGAAGAGAGATGATAGGACAGAAGAGAGAGAGATAGGATAGGCATGCAGAGAGATGATAGGACAGAAGGACATCCAATGAGAGGAGAGAACAGAAGAGCATCCAGAGAGAAGAGACGACAGAAGAGCATCCAGAGAGAGGAGAGGACAGAAGGGCATCGAGAGAGAGCAGAGAGCAAAAGGGCATCCAGAAAGAGGAGAAGACAGAAGGGCATTGGGATATAGGAGAAGACAGAGGGCATCCAGAGACAGGGGAGGACAGAAGGGCATCGAGGGAGAGAAGAGATCAGAAAGGTATCCAGAGAACGGAGAAGACAGAAGGCCATCCAGAGAGAGGAGATAACAGAAGGTATTCAGAGGGAGGAGAAGACAGAAGGGCATCTAGAGAGAGGAGAGGAAAGAAGGGGATCCTGAGAGAGGAGAGAATAGAAGCGCATCCAGGGAGATGAGAGAACAGAAGAGAATCCAGTAAAGGGAGAGAACAGAAGTGCATCCAGAGAGAACAGAAGACTGATGGACATCCAGAGAGAGAAGAGTACTGAGGGCATATGGAGAGGGGAGAAGACAGAAGGGCATCCAGAAAGAGGAGAGAACAGAAGGGAATCCAGAGAGAAGAGGACAGAAGGGCATCACGCGAGAGGAGAGAACAGGAGGGCATTGATAGAGAGGAGATGACAGAAGAGCATCCAGAGAGAGGAGAGTACAGAAGGGCATCTAGATAGAGCAGAGAGCAGAAAGGCATCCAGAAAGAGGAGAACACAGAAGGGCATCGGAAGATAGGAGAAGACAGAAGGCATCCAGAGAAAGGGGAGGACAGAAGGGCATACAGGGAGAGAAGAGCACAGAAGGGCATCCAGAGAGAGGAGATGACAGAAGGTCATCTAGAGAGAGCAGAGAAGAGAAGAGCATCCAGAAAGAGGAGAACACAGAAGGGCATCGGGAGATAGGAGAAATCAGAAGGGCATCCAGAGAGAAGATCGGACAGAATAGACTCCAGTTATAAGAGATTGCAGAAGGGCATCAGAGAGAGGAGAGGACAAAAGGTCACCTAGATAAAGGAGAGATCAGAAGGGCATCCAGAAAGTGGAGAGAACAGAAGGGCATCCAGAGAAGAAGACAACAGAAGTGAATCCAGAGAGAGGAGAAAACAGAAGGGCATTTGGAGAGAGGAGAAGACTGAAATGGATTCAGAGAGAGGAGAGAACAGAAGGGAATTCAGAGAGAGGCGAGGACAGAAGGGCATCCAGTGAGTGCAGAGAATAGAAGGGCATCCAGAGAGAAGAGACAACAGAAAGGTATCCAGAGAGAGGAGAGGACAGAAGGCCATCCAGAGAGAGGAGATAACAGAAGGGCATTCAGAGGGAGGAGAAGACAGAGGGCCATCAAGAGAGAAGAGGAAAGAAAGGGATCCCAAGAGAGGAGGGAATAGAAGGGCATCCAGCGAGATGAGAGTACAAAAGAGAATGCAGAAAATGGAGAGTACAGAAGTGCATCCAGAGAGAGCAGAAGAGTGAAGGACATCCAGAAAGAGGAGAGGACAGAATGGCATCTGGAGATAGGAAAAGACAGAAGGGCATCCAGAGAGAGTAGAGGACAGAAAGGCATACAGTGAAAGGAGAGAGCAGAAAGGCATCCAGAGAGAGGAGAGGACAGAAGGTCATCCCCAGAAATCATTACAGAAGGCCATACAGAGTGAGGAGAAGGCAGAAGGGCATCTAGATAGAGGAGAGAACACAAGGGCATCCAGAAAGACATGTGAACAGAAGGGCATCCAGAAAGACATGTGAACAGAAGGGCATCCAGAGAGAGGAGAGAACATAAGGGTATCCAGAAAGAGGAGAGGACATAAGGGCATCCAGAGAGAGGAGAGAACAGAAGAGCATCCAGAGAAAGTAGAATACAGAAGGGTATCCAGAGAGAGGGGAGGACAGAAGGACATCCCAAGAGAAGAGAGAACAGAAGTGCTTGCAGAGAGATGAGAGGACAGGAGAGAATCCAGTAATAGGAGAGAACAGAAGCCCATCCAGAGAGAGCAGAAGACTGAAGGACATCCAGAAAGGAAAGAGGACTGAGGACATCAGGAGAGAGGAGAAGACAGAAGGGCATCCAGAGAGAGAGGAGAGGACAGAATGGCATCCAGTGAGAGGAGAGAACAGAAGGTCATATAGAGAGAAGAGAGAGAAGAAGGGTATCCAGAGAGAGGAGAAGACAGAAGTGCATCGAGAGAGATGAGAGAATAGAAGGGCATAGGGAGAGAGGAGAAGACAGAAGAGCATCCAGAGACAGGAGAGGACAGAAGAGCATACAGAGACAGGAGAAGACAGAAGGGCATCCGGAGAGAGGAGAAAACAGTTCGGCATCCAGAAAGAGGAGAGAACAGAAGGGCGTCCAGAAAGAGGAGAAGACAGAAAATAATCCAGAGAGAGGATAGTACAGAAGGGCATTCAGAGAGAGGAGAATACAGAACAGCATCAAGAGAAGAGAAGAGAAGAGAAGAGAAGAGAAGAGAAGAGAAGAGAAGAGAAGAGAAGAGAAGAGAAGAGAAGAGAAGGGCATCAAGAGAGAGTAGAGAAGGGAAAGGTATCCAGAGAGAGAAGAATACAGAAGGGCATCCAGAGAGAGGAGAACACAGAAAAGACCCCAGAGAGAGGAGAGGAAATAAAGGCATCCAGAGATTGGAGAGGACAAAAGGGCATCCAGAGAGAGGATAAGACAGAAAGGCTTCCAGAGAGAGGAAAGAACAGAAGGGCAACCAGAAAGAGGAGAAGAGGGAAGGCATCCTGATGGAGAAGAGGACAGACAGGCATACTGAGAGAAGAGAGGACAGAAGAACATCCATTTAGAGAAGAGAACAGAAGGGAATCCAGAGAGAGGAGAATACAGAAAGGACCCCAGAGAGAAGAGAGGACATAAGGGCATCCAGAGATAGGTGAGGACAAAAGGGCATGCAGAGAGAGGAGAGGACAGAAGGGCATCTAGACAGAGCAGAGAACAGAAGGGCATCCAGAAATGGAGAAGACAGAAGGGCTTCAGGAGATAGGAGACGACAGAAGGGCATCCAGACAGAGGAGAGGACAGAATTGCCTCAAGAGAGGAGAGAGCAGAATGGTATCCATAGAGAGGAGAAGATAGAAGGGCATCCACAGAAAAGAGTACAGAAGGACATACAGAGAGAGGAGAAGACAGAAGTTCATCTAGATAGAGGAGAGAACAGAGGGGCATTCAGAGAAGGAGCAGATAGAAGCAAATGCAGACAGAGGAGAGAACAAAAAAGCATTCAGAGAGTGGAGAAGACCGAAGGGCATCCAGAGAGAGGAGAGAACAGAAGGGCATCTAGATAGAGGAGAGAACACAAGGGCATACATAGAGTGGAGAGAAAAAAGGGCATCCAGAGAGAGGAGAGCAAAGAAGGGCATCCTGAGAGAGGAGAGAACATAAGCATATCCAGAGAGAGGAGAGGACATAAGGGCATCAAGAGAGAGGAGAGAACAGAAGGGCATCCAGAGAAAGGAGAAGAAAGAAAGGCATCCAGAGAGAAGAGAGAACAGGAGAGAATCCAGAAAGAGGAGAGAACAGAAGGGCATCCAGAGTGAGGAGAAGGCAGACGGGCATCCGTTTAGAGAAGAGAATAGATGGGCATCCAAAATGAGGAGAGAACCGAAGGGCATCCAGAGAGAGGAGAGAATAGAAGGGCATTCCATGAGAGGAGAGAGCAGAAGGGCATACAGAGAGAGGAGAAGACAGAAGGGAATCCAAAGAGAGGAGAGAGCAGAAGGGCATCCAGAAAGAGGAGAGCACAGAATATCATCCAGAGTGTGTAGAGAACAGAAAGCCATCAATAGTGAGGATAAGGCAGAAGGGAGAGGACAAATGGGCAGCCAGATAGAGGATACAATAGAAGGACCTCTAGAGAGAGGAGGACACAGAAGGGCATCCAGGGAGAGGATAGAACAGAAGAGCGTTCAGAGAGTGTAAAAGACAGAAGGGCATGCAGAGAGATAAGAGAACATAACATCATAACGAGAGAGGAGAGAACAGAAGGGCATCCTGAGAGATAGGAATACAGAAGGACATCCACAGAGAGGAGAGGACAGAAGGGCATCCGGAAAGAGGAAAGAAGAGAAGGTCATCCAGAGAGAAGAGAACAGAAGAGAAACAAGAAAGAGAAAAGGACAGAAGGGCATCCAGATTGAGGAGAGAATAGAAGGGCATCCAGTGAGAGGAAAGTACAGAATGACATCATGTGAGAGGAGAGAACAGAAGGGCATCCAGAGACAGAAGACAGAAGAATACCCAGAGTGAGGAGAGAAATGAAGGTCATCCACCGAGACGAGAAGACAGAAGGGCGTCCAGAGAGAGGAGAGGACAGAAGACAATCCAGAAAGAGGAGAGAACAGAAGGGCATCCAGAGAGAGCAGAAGACTGATGACATCCAGAGAGAGAAGAGGACAGAAGGGCATCCAGTGAGAGGAGAGAACAGAATGTCATCCAGAGACAGAAAAAGACAGAACGATATCCAGAGTGAGGAAAGAATTAAAGGGAATCCAGAGAGAGAAGACAGAAAGGCATCCAGAGAGAGGAGAGAACAGAAGGGCATCCAGAGAGAGGAGAGAACAGACGAGCATCCAGGGAGAGAAGAGAACAGAAGGGCTTCTGGAGAGAGGAGAGGCAGACGGGCATCTAGAGAGATCAGGGAACACAAGGGCATCAAGAAAGAGAAGACAGTAGGGCATCCAGAGAGAGGAGAGGACAAAAGGGCATCTGGAAAGAGAAGATATCAAAAGGGCATAAACGGAGATGAGAGAACAGAAGTGAAACCAGAAAGAGGAAAGAACAGAAGGGCATCCGGAGAGAGAAAAAGACAGAAGGGCATCCAGAGAGAGAAGAAGACCGAAGGGCATCCAGTGAGAGGAGAGAACAGAAGGGCATCCAGAGATAGAAGAACACAGAAGGGAATCCATAATGAGGAGAGAATTGTAGCACTACCAGAGAGGAGAAGACAAAAGAACATCAAAAGAGAGGAGAAAACAGAAGAGCATCGGGAGAGATGAGAAGACAGAAGGGCATCTGGAGAGAAAAAAGACAAAAAGGGAATCCAGGGAGAGGAGAGAACAGAATGGCATCCAGAGAGCAGAGAAGACAGAAGGACATCCAGAGAGAGAAAAGGACAGAAGGGCATCCAGAAAGGTGAGAGAACATGTGAGAATCCAGAAATAGGAGAGAACAGAAGCCCATCCAGAGATAGCAGAAAACTGAAGGACATCCAGAGAGAGAGAAGAGGACTGAAGGGCATCCGGAGGTAGGAGAAGACAGAAGGGCATCCAGAGAGAGGAGAGGACAGAATGAAATGGAGTGAGAGGAGACAATAGAAGGGCATCTAGAGAGAGGAGAATACGGAAGGGTATAAAGAGTGAGAAAATTGTCAGGCATCCAGAGAGAGAAGACAGAAGGGCATATGAAGAGACAAGAGAACAGCTGGACATAGGGAGAGAAAGAAGACAACAAGGCATCCAGAGAGAGTAGAGCACAGAAGGGCATCCAGAGAGAAGAGAAGACAAAAAGGGAATCCAGAGAGAGGAGAGGAAAGCAGGGCATCCAGAGAGAGAGGACAGGACAGAAAGGCATCCGGAGGGAGAAGAGAACAGTCGGGCATTCAGAGGGAAGAGAGAACAGAAGGGCATCCGAAGAGAGGATTGAACAGAAGAGCATTGAGAGAGATGAGAGAAGAGAAGTGAATCCGGAGAGAGGAGAAGACAGAAGGACATTCAGAGAGAGGAGAGAGCAGAAGGGCATCCAGAGAGAGGAGAAGACAGAAGGGAATCCAAATTGAGTAGAATGCATCCAGAAATGCATCCAGAGATAGGAGAAGAGAGAAGGGCATACAGAGAGAGGAGAGGACAGATTGGCATCCCGAGAGAGAAGAGAGTGTAGAAGTGCATCCAGAAAGAGGAGAGGAAAGAAGGGCATCCAGAGAGTGGAGAGAACAGAAAGCCATCCAGAGTGAGGAGAAGGCAGAAGGGCATCTGGAGAGAGGAGAGAACAGATGGGCATCCAGAAATAGGAGAGAACAGAAGGGCATCCAGAGACAGGAGAGAACAGAAGTGAATTCAGATTGAGGAGAGAGCAGAAGGGCATCTAAAGAGAGGAGAAGACTGAATGGAATCCAAAGAGAGGAGAGAGCAGAAGGGCATCCAGAAAGAAGAGAGGACAGAAGGGCAACCACAGAGAGGAGAGAACAGAAAGCCATCAAGAGTGAGGAGAAGGCAGAAGGGCTACCAAAGAGAGGACAGGACATAAGGGCATTCAGAGAGAGGAGAGAACAGAAAGGCAACCAGAGAGAAGAGAACACAAAAGGTCATCCAGAGAGAGGATAGAACAGAAGGGCATACAGTGAGTGGAGAAGACAGAAGGGCATCCACAGAGGAAAGAGGAAATAATGTCATGCAGAGAGAGGAGAGAGCAGAAGGGCATCCCAAGAGAGGAGAAAACAGAAGGACATCCACAGAGATCAGAGGACATAAGGGCATCCGCAGTGAGGAAAGAACAGAAGGTCATCCAGAGAGCAGAAAACAGAAGAGAACCAAGAAAGAGGGGAGGACAGAAGAACATCCAGCGAGAGTAGAAGACAGAAGGGCATCCGGAGAGAGGAAAGAACACAAGGGCATCCAGTGAGAGGAGAAGACAAAAGGGCATCTAGAGGGAGGAGAGTACAGAAGTATCCTAATAGAGAAGAGAACAGACTGGCCTCCATAGAGAGGAGAAGGCAGAGCGCAATCCAGAGAGAGGAGAGATCAGAAGGGCATCCAGAAAGAGGAGAGGACAGAAGGGCATCCAGAAACAGGAGAGAACAGAAGGGAATTCCGAGTGAGGAGAGGACAGAAGGGCATCCAGAGAGACTAGAGTGCAGAAGGGCATTCAGAGAGAGAGAAGAGGACAGAAGGGCAAATGGAGAGAGGATCAGACCGAAGTGCATCCTGAGAGAGGAGAGGAAAGGGCATCCAGTGAGAGGAGAGATCTGAAGGAATCCAGCAATCAGAGAATACAAAAGGGTATCCAGAGAGAGGAGAGAATTGAAGAGCATCCAGAGAGATGAGAGGACATAAGGGCATCCAGAGTGAGAAAAGAACAGAAGGGCATCCATAGAGAGGAGAGGACAAAGTTTACCAAGAGAGGGGAGAGAACAGAAGGGCATCCAGAGAGAGGAGAATACAGAAGTGAATACAGATAGAGGAGATGAAGAGCTCCAAACTCTGGAGACCCTTACTCGTGCCTCAGGAAATTGCGACCACCCAAAAATCACAAGAAACCATATCTGGATGTAATCAGCAGAAGGTATTAGGGAAAGAGCTGGCAGCCAGTGGTCTGACCAGGTACTTTCGCTGGAGTCAAGGTCCGACACCCAAGACCAGTCCTTGGAAGGTTTTAAAGGGAAAAACTGCAAACCAGGGGAGTGGGAAGGGGGGTGAGGAGTTGTCAAGGATACAAAACATGAAAACAGTGGAACAATTCAGAGGTACTCACTCTAAGTGATTAGTGTCATGTGGAAATCGCCCTGCATTCTTCTCAAAATGTGGTTTTTACCATGCCATTGTGCCCTATCCTGCCATTTCAGATTACTATCTTTACTTTTTCTGGCTATGGTATAGGTGGGAGAGGTTTGAGGAATGTCTGTATTTTTCCTGCTCAGGTACTCTTGAGAAAGTAAGTTTTTCTAAGACAAGAAATCTACACATATTTCATAAAATGGCCTTTATAATTTTTCACTCTACATCCACACTTCTTCTGATTTGACTATGTTTTTAATTATAAAACTCAATTATTAATAAGTCTATTCTCACCCCACTTTTTCGATTAGGATCTTTAGAAATGTCTAAACTCCAGTGTCATCATAATTATCATTTTCTTGACCCAAAATCCTATATTGGTGGCGCAACACAAAAAGCTGAACAGCATTTATCCTTTCTCTAACAAAAGTTATTAATCTATTTAAAATGTAGGGGCCTATGGTTAAAAGCAAGAGTAAAATCACAAGCGGTCCAGCAAGGGAGGATAATAGGGTTGTCAACCAAGGGGACTTATTGAACCAACTTTTGAACCAACCTTGCTGCGTCTCTCTACCTTCTTGTCTCTGGTCTATCCTTTCTCTGAGTTTACTCATAGAGTCCTTTATCACTCCTGAATGGTCTACATAGAAGCAACATTCTTGTCTTAGACTCGCACACAAACCCCCTTCCCTAAGAAACAGCAAGTCTAGTCCTCTTCTATTAGTAGAACAACTTCTGAGAAGGAAGCCAATGACTATTTCAACTTTGTTACTGACTGTTCCAGGGCTCTTAAATCTACATCAATGGCAGTTCTCAACAGATGAAAATAATGAGGAGTCTGTATCAATGTAGCAGCACCTGTCCCCACACCTGTAGCCACTCCCAGGCCCAATATAACTTCTAGAGTCAAGGAAACAGGTTCACTGCTGAAGCGCCTAGGGAGTATCTCAAACTCACGTTCAAGAGTACCTGCGGGATGATAGTAAACCAGGGGGATTAACTGAACAAGTATACAATAATCTTTGTTCTCATCAAAGATAGCAGTGGAAACACATGGTGTTAGACCAGAGCTGCAAGCCCACCATTTATCAATTTCAGGTACTAAGAATCTGTTAACAGAGGTCTTCGGGCTCTTAAGAGTCTGGTTGCATTGATGTTTATAAGCTTCTGGTGGGTTTCCTATGCAGACCCCTTGTCCTGAAACTTCAGTAAGGGTTAATCTACTTTTACTGTTCCATATACAAGTGCTGTGGCTGGTGGTGTTGTTAAAAGTCCCTGTCATTGCAATATCTTCATAATAAGGGGGTCCTGAGGAGAGGCAGAGCCAACAGGATTTAGTCATGTTAGGTTGAAATCCATTTAATATAGTAAAGGCCCCTTGAATTAAATTTAACAGTCTCTGTCCAGTGCTTGGAATGGATATGGCTGGAGTGAGAACAAAACTGAGGATGTTATTTTCAGTGGGCCTAGGAGGTGTCACTGGGGCAGCTGGTGGGGGTGGTTTCTGTTCAGATAACACACTATTGGGGCCTATACATTGGGCTGGAGGGCTCTCTATTTTTAGACAGACAAGAAGGCGAGATCCCACCCCACCTCCAGATTTATAAAAGACTATGTCCCAGGTCATGCCATTGTACCATCTAGAAAAGTCTGTCGCTTTTTCCTTCTCAGTGAATTGCATCTTTATGTAGTCTAAATCGGTTGGGGAGCATAGCTTGTCTTTATACAGTCTCATTATCGAATGTGGGCCTGGTCCTGAGTTAGCAAAAGAAAAAGTCGGTCTATCCACAGCAGACGATGTAGCCCACTTCCAATCTCCATCATTTGATGTGACGCAGCTCCACTTCCCACAGAAGAAGACTTCGGGAAAACTCTTAGTCTCAGGGTTGATTTGACGGAGACAGAAGTATAGGGCAGGCCACCAAGTTCCCACAGGTGCAACCTGTTGGGTGCTGTTTATAACGGTGCCAGTAATTGGGTCCTCAGTTTGTCAGATGAGTTGTTGAGGGGTATGGGGATTGGGGTTCTTAGTCAGAGCAGCGTTTATGACACAGGCGCAGCTTAAGAGGGTTATCAGTCTTCTCCAAGGCCCATTCATCTTGCTGAGAGTCTGGAGGTGCTCTTTTCACGTGGGAAGTGTGGATCCATGAGGCTATGCTGTCCACTTTCACTGCTGTAGGGGTGGTCAACAGGACCAGGTACGGGCCTTTCCACCGTGGCTCAAGGTTGCCTGTCTGATGTCTCCTCACCAGTAAGGTGTCTCTAACCTCAAACTGGTGCGGCACTGGATCTTCTTTTGGAGCATAAGAGTTCTTGAAAGCTCCCCTGATCTCTTTTTTTACAGTTTTAAAGGCCTTTAGTCAGGCTAGAACAGGCAGGGGAGGAATATAGCCATCATCAGAGCATGCTACACTCTCAAGGGTCTCATAGATGAGAGGTGGGGATCCATAAAGAATCTCAAAAGGAGTAAGTCCCAGGACTCCGGGTGTATTTTGAACCCGGAATAGGGCAAGAGGGAGCAAGGCTGTCCAATCACTTCCACCAGTTTTAATTGACAATTTAGTCAGGGCCTCCTTAATGGTTCTATTCATCCTGTCTACCTGTCCTGAACTCTGGGGTCGGTAAGAACAATGTAATTTCCAATCAAACCCCAATTGTCTGGCCAATCCCTGACTTACATGGGTGATGAAAATGAGCTCATTTTCTGACCCAATTACCATCGGTACTCCAAACCTGGGTAGAATCTCTTCCAGTATCTTCTTGGCCACCACAGTAGCAGTTTCCTTTTTGGTGAGAAATGTCTCAACCCATCCTCAGAAAGTGTGTATAAACACTAGGAGATCTTTGTTACCATATCTGGCTGGTCTTACTTCAGTGAAATCAACCTCCCAATATGAACCAGGTCTGTCTCCCCGCAGCCTGGTTCTTTTTTACCTCTTGGTGGTAACTGGCATTTGTAAAAGCACATGCTTTACACTCTCATACTAGCTTGTGAGCTAGTTTCTTCAGCTTTGGAATCTTATACCAAGACTGGGCCACTATCTCCATCATCTTTTCGGGTCCCAGGTGGGTCTACTGATGAAGCCCAGATAGATAATGTAGGCTTTCTTCCTCAGATGGGGCACTGGCTTAGCCCATGGCAGTTTAATAGGGTCAGAGACCTTGAGCCTGAGAGTTTGATGGCTAAAATCATGGGTCCCTGAGCAGCCTTCTTTGCTTCAATGTCAGCCATCTGACTTCCTTTAGCAAGAAGTCAGTTCCTTTCTGATGGCCAGGACAATGGATTATAGCCACCTTTTTTGGAAGGTGGATTGCCTCTAAAAGGTTTAAAAATCTCTTCTTTATTTTTAATGTCTTTACCTGCTGAGGTTAATAACCCTCTCTGTCGGTAGATAACACCGTGTACATGAGCAGTAGCAAATACATATCTGCTGTCAGTATAGATGTTTACTTGTTGTCCCTCTGACAGTTTTAGGGCTTGTGTTAGAGCCACTAGTTCTGTTTTCTGCGCTGAGGTTCCTTCTGGCAGAGCTGAGGCCCACACTGTCTTTTTCCCGTCTACCACTGCTGCCCCCGATTTTCACTTACCCTCAACCATGAAGCTGCTCCCATCAGTGAACCAGGTCTTCACCCCTGGCCAGGGCTTATCAGTCAAGTCCGGTCTGCTGGATATTTCTTCAGCCAGTATTTCTTCACACTGGTGGATCACAGAGCTGTCAACCTGCCACGGGTAGCAGCGTGGCAGGGTTTAGGTTGGCCGGTGGGGCAAAGGTGATATGCTCAGTCAAGAGGAGACTCTGGTAATGTGCCATTCTGGCATTTGCCATCCAGCGATCAGGAAGTTGTCTGACTATGTTCTCCAAAGCATGGGGGGCCACTATTGACAGTTTTTGGCCCAAGGTTAGTTTATCAGCATCTCTCACTAGTAGAGCTGTAGCTGCTATGGCCCTTAGTCAGGCAGGCCAACCACTGGCTACTGGACCTAGCTTCTTCAAGAGATACACCACTGGGCGCTTCCATGGTCTCAGAGTCTGAGTCAAGACTCCCCTAGTGACCCCCTTCCTCTCATCTATATAGAGGGTGAAAGGCTTGGTCAAGTCTGGTAAGGCCAAGGCTGGGGCTTCCAGCAGAGCCTTTTTCAAAGCATCAAAGGCTTTTTGATGTTTCTCTGTCCAGACAAACTCCCCTTGTTCTTTAGTCAAGGAGTATAATGGTGGTGCCAGGGTGGCAAAACCTGGGATCTACAGTCTGCAGAACCCAGCTGTCCCAAGAAATTCTCTTACTTGACGAGGGTTGATTGGGGTCAGGATCTGCATAACGGTCTGCTTTCTGGCTTCAGTCAGCCAGGGCTGTCCATGTTTCAAGGTGTAGCCCAGGTAGGTCACCTTGGTTCTACACAGCTGGGCCTTTTTTATAGATGCACAATACTCCAACTTACCCAGCTCAGTCAAGAGGTATTCTGTACCTCTCTCAGAGTCTTGAGCATTCTCAGCAGCAATCAGAAGGTCATCTACATAAATTAAAAGAGTCACCTGAGGATTGTTAGCCCTGAAAGGGGCTAGGTCCCAGTGGAGCGCTTCATCAAACAGGGTGGGAGAGTTTTTGCATCCTTGGGGCAGCCTCGTCCAGGTCAATTGTCCTGCTCTGCCATTCTCCGGGTCTCTCCACTTGAAGGCGAACATAGGTTGACTCTGGGAATGAAGTCTCAGGGAGAAGAATGCATCTTTGATGTCTAAAACTGAGTACCAAGTCCTGTCCAGGGGCAGAGAACTGAGCAAGTTATAGGGGTTCGGCACTGTGGGGTGAATATCTAGTACCCGTTTCTTAACTTCTCGGAGATCCTGAACGGGTCGGTAGTCACCAGTGCCTGGTTTCTTTACCTGCAACAGGGGTGTATTCCATGGGGACTTGCAGGGGACTAGAATCCCTTGTTGTAGTAGTCTCTCAATATGGGGATGTACTCCCATCCTGGCTTCTTTGCTCATTGGATACTGTTTAACCCCGATGGGAGTAGCTCCGGCCTTGAGCTAGATGACTATCAGGGGTACATTCTTGGCCATACCCATCCCCCCAGTCTCTGCCCATGCTTCAGTAAACCGGGACCAAGGTCCCATCTCTAATTCTGATGAAGGGTGCTTCTGATCACCAGGTTGAAATAGTCTATATTCATCTTCTGTTTTTAGGGAGAGGGTTAACACTGGGGATGTGGTTGAGCCCCATTGTACAGCCGGCCCCTGGGAGGTGAAACTTATCTGTGCCTTTAACTTGGTTAAAAGGTCTCTGCCTAACAATGGAGTAGAGCATTCAGGTATTAACAGGAAGGAGTGAGACACCTGCCCTCTTCCCAGGTCCACAGTTCTCGAGGTGGTCCAGGGATATGAGTTTTGCCCAGTCACTCCAATGACTATGGTTTGTTTATTTTTCAACTTCACCAGGGGTTTCTTGAGCACTGAATACTCAGCTCCCGTGTCAACAAGAAAAACCATGGGGATCCCCTCCACTCTCAGGGTTACCCTAGGCTCAGGGAGAAGGGGCCAAGCCTCGATCCCCCTAATCTTCATTTTCATCAAGGGCCATAACCTTGGGTCCCTTCTTCTTAGGACACTCTCTGGCCCAATGACCTTTTCCTTGCAATAGGCACACTGGTCTTTGTCTAGGGTGTGGCTAGCTCTTCTGGGTCTCCTTGGCTCCTGCCTCCAGTATTCGCCTAGGTTCCTTACCTGTCTAGTTCCTCTAGTTCCCTGGCACCTGACCTCATCTACAACTGCGGCCAGAGTCCTAGTCAAATTCTTTTCCTGCCTTCTCTGTCTTTTATCTTCTTCCTTACTCCTTTCTTTCTTCTCTCTCTGTGCCTTTTCTTCTTCAGTCTCCCTCTTATGATATACTTCTTCTGCCTCTTTAATCACGTCCTTAATTGTATAATCCTGTAATCATTCAATGCATTGTAACTTCTTCCTAATATCTGGAGCAGATTGTCTAATGAAGGACATAATAATGGAAGCCTTCTGTCCCTCTGAGGAGGGGTCGAAGGGAGTGTATCTATGATATGCCTCCATGAGGCGCTCTAAGAAGACTTAAGGGGCTTCCATGGGTTCCTGCATAACCTCTCTTACCTTTGCCAAATTGGTGGGGCGTCTCTCTGCCCCCCAGAGGCCCGCCAAAAGAGCCCAGTGGTAGATGGACAGTCGTGCCCTACCTGCGGCCGAGTTATGTTCCCATTGGGGTCGGTTGAGGGGAAAGGCTTCATCAATCTCTCCTGGAGTCTGCAAGAGTTGACCGGCGGCATTCCAAATATTTTTCTGGGCCTCTAGGTAAATTCTCTCTCTCTCCTCTGTCGTGAAGAGGTTTTGGAGGAGCTGGTGGCAATCATCTCAGGTGGGCTGGTGTGAGTACATCACAGACTCCACCAGCCCAGTCAGGGATGCGGGGTTTTCTGAAAAAGGAGGATGGTTAATTTTCAAGTTATATAGATCAGAGGAAGAAAAAGGCCAATATTGTAGGAACTGCACTGTATTCGGCTCAGTGGGGGCCGGACCCATAGCTCAGAGAGGCAAAGAAACAGTGGAATCCAGTACTTCAGGGTTTAGACCTCTCTGACTCTGAGTGCCGGCTGCCGGTCCTCCTTCTCCTGCTGCCCGAGGTTCTGGGCTTGGAGCCAGTACCGGGGGAGCCTGTGGTGAAGGTGGTCAGTGGTAGGGGGTGGCAGCGGGTTTGGCCACTCAGGTGGCTCCTCAATCTTGGGATAGACCATAAGTAGAGCCAAAGGTTTGGTTTCTAGGGCCGTTTTTTGTTTTGGTTTGGACCCTGTACTGAGAGCCAGGGCTCAGGAGACTGGCTTCTCTTTTATCCATGGTTTCACCCAAAGAGGGGGGTTTTTGACCAGGTCCTGCCAAACCACGATGTATGGCTGTTGATTGGGATGCGACCTCGATCCTTCCTTCCTGGAAAATAATAGCCTTAACGGCAAAGATAGTAGACAGATCAAAAGTTCCCTCAGGTGGCCATCCCACATCGAAGGTAAGCCATTTTGAGGTACAGAAAGTCTGCCATGGTCCCTTCTTGATGTTAACTGACAGCTCATGAGCTCTGTCATTCACTTCTGCCCAATGAATTAATGTCAGGCTTAAAGGAGTTACCACAGACTGAGTCAGCCTCATTGCAACAAATAACATAAAACACAGACAAAAGAAGCACACACAAAGACTAACAAGAATCCATCTCAAATGTGAAAGCCAACAGCAGTTCAGAAAGACAGACAGCCGGGAGGACTCTTATGCCCTTTCCTCTAAAAGGACAAACATCTCCTCCCCAGCCTCCAGACGGGCATCAACCAGGTGTCCCTGGGGTGCCCCATCACCTAGGATGTCTCCCAGGTTGTGGCAGCAGTGACCCTCCTTAGCACATCTGCTGGTCGCTCCTTCCTCCTACCAAGGTGAAGACAACTGCCAAACCAAACCAAAAGTGCACTTTTCAGAAACCAAAAAATTCAGACAGGCAGGCACCAACAACTTAGAAGCCAAACAACTTAGACAAACCTAAACAAAACAACACACTGGAAATCAGACGACTTAGACAACCCAGCACAGGAAAAACCAGGCAATTTAGACAAAAGGTCACACAAAAACCAGACAGAGAACCAAGGTGTCCCTTCACCTCCGAGTGTGGTTTTCTTGATTAGAGTGGTCGAACATCTTGGATGAGCCCCCAAATGAAGAGCTCCAAACTCCAGAGACCCTTCCTCAAGCCTCAGGAAATTGTGACCACCCAAAAATCACAAGAAACCATATCTGGATGTAATCAGCAGAGGTTTATTAGAGAAAAAGCTGGCATCCAGCGGTCTGACCAGGTACTCGTGCTGGAATCAAGGTCTGACCCACATGGCCAGTCCTTGGAGTGTTTTAAAGGGAAAAACCACAAACCAGGGGAGTGGGAAGGGGGTGAGGGGTTGTCAAGAATACAAAACATGAAAACAGTGGAACAATTCAGAGGTACTCAACCTAAAATTAGTGTCATGTGGAAATCGCCCTGCATTCTTCTAAAAAGTGTGGTTTTTACCTTGTCATTGTGCCCTATCCTGCAATTTCAGATTATTATCTTTACTTTTTCGGGCTATAGGGTTATAGCCCCACCTAGGTGGTAGCATCTTTATCTGTAGTCAGGAATGTCTTCCTGCCTTGAGCCTCTCCAACCTATGGGTGTGAGAGGCTTGAGGAATGTCTACATTTTTCCTGCTCAGGTACTCTCAAGAAATAAGTTTTTCTAAGGCGAGAAATCTACACATATTTCATAAAATGGCCTTTATAATTTTTCACTCTACAAAGAGAACAGATGGGCATTTGAGAGAGGAAAAGACAGAAGGTTATCCAGTGAGTGGAGAGGACAGAAGGGAATCTGGAGAGAGAAGAAAACAGAAAGGCATCCAGAGAGAGGAGAGAACAGAAGGGTATCCAGAGAGAGGAGAGGAGAGAAGGGCATAAAGAGAGGAGAGAAAAGAAGGGCATGCAGAGAATGGAGAAGACAGAAAGGCATAAGAAGAGACTAGAGACCAGAAAAGCATCCAGAGAGAGGAGAAGACAGAAGGGCATCCAGAGAGAAGAGAGAACAGAATGGCATCCAGAGAGAGGAGTAGAAAGAAGGGAATCCAGAGAGAGGAGAGAACAGAAGGTCATTCGGAGATAGGAGAAGACAGAAGGGCATTCAGAGAGAGGAGAGGACTGAAGGACATCCGGACAGAGAAGAGAATAGAAGGGCATCCGGAGACAGGAGATAACAGAAGGGCAACCAGAGAGAGGAGAGGACAGAAGGGCATCCAGAGAGAGGAGAGAAGAGAAGGGCATCCAGAGAGAGGAGAGGACAGAAGGGCATCCAGAGAGAAGAGAGAAGAGAAGGGCATCCAGAGAGAGGAGAGAACAGAAGGTTATCCAGAGAGAGGAGAGGACAGAAGGGCCTTCAGAGAGAGGAGAAAATAGAAGGGCATCCAAAGAGAAGAGAAAACAGAGTGAATATAGAAAGAGGAGAGAACAGAAGGGCATCCAAAAAGATGAGAGAACAGAAGGACATCCAGATAGAGGAGAATACAGAAGGGCATCCTGAGTTAGGAGAGAACAGAAGGGCATCCAGAGAGAGGATATTACAGAAGGTATCCAGAGACAGAAGAAGACTTAAGGGCATCCCAAAGAGGAGAGGACAGAATGTCATCCAGAGAGAGGAGAAGACAGAAGGGCATCAAGAGAGAGGAGCGGAAGAAGGGATTCCGGAAAGAGAATAGAACAGAAGGGCATCCAGAGAGAGGAGATAACAGAGGGGAATCCAGAGAGAAGAGAGGACAGAAGGGCATCTGAAGAGAAGAAAAGACAGAAGGTCATCCAGAGAGAGGAGAGGACAGAAGGGCATCCAGTGAGAGGAGAAAATAGAAGGGCATCCAGAGAGAGGAGAAGACAGAAGAAAATCCAGAGTGAGGAGACAATTGTAGGGAATCCAGAGAGAGGAGAAGACAGAAGGGCATCGGAAGAAAGGAGAGAAAAGAAGGGCATCTGGAGAGAGGAAGAGACAGAAGCACATCCAGAGTGAGAAGATGACAGAAGGTCATCCAGAGAGAGGAGAAGACAAAAGGGGAATCCAGAGTGAGGAGAGAACAGAAGGGCATTCAGACAGAAGTAAAGACAAAAGGGCATCCAGAGAGAGGAGAGGTCAAAAGGGCACCCAGAGAGAGGAGAGAAGAGAAGGGCATCCAGAAAGAGGAGAAGACGGAAGAGTATCCAGAGTGAAAAAAAAGATTGTAGGGCATCTAGAGATAGCAAAATACAGAAGGGCATCCAGCGAGAGTAGAGAACAGAAGCGCATTTGGAAAGAAAAGAGAGAAGCATCCAGATGGATAAGATGACAGATGGGCATCCAGAGAGAAGAGAGGACAAAAGGGCATCAAGAGAGAGAAGAGAACAGAAGGACATCCAGAAAGAGGAGAAGACTGAAGGGCATCAGTAGAGAGGAGAAAACAGAAGGGCATTGGGAGAGAGGAGAAGACAGAAGGGCATCCAGAGGGAGGAGAAGACAGAATGGCATCCAGATAGAGGACAGGACAAAAGGACTTCCAGAGAGACGAGAGAACAGAAAGAATTCCAGAGAGAATAGAGGACAGAAAGGCACCTAGAGAGATGAGAGTACAGAAGGGCACCCAGAGAGGAGAAGACAAAAAAAGAATCCAGGAGAGGGAAGAACAGATGGGCATCCACAGAGAAAAGAAAACAGAAGGGCATCCAGAGAGAGGAGAGGACAGAAGGGCATCCAGTAAGTGGAGAGAACAGAAGGGTATCCTGAGAGTGGAGAGGACAGAAGGGAATCCAGTGAGAGGAGAACACAGAAAGGTATCCAGAGACAGGAGAGAACACAAGGGCATCCAGAGAGTAGAGAAGAAAGAAGGGCATGCAGAGAGAGAAGAGGACAGACTATCATACAGAGTGAGGAGAGAACAGAAGGGAATTCCGAAAGTGAATGAGAGAACAGGAGAGAATCCATAGAGAGAATAGATCAGAAGGTCATTCAGAGAGAAGAGAAGACAGAAGGGCATTTAGAGAAAGGAGAGAACACAAGAGCATCTATAGAGATGAGAGAACAGAAGATAATCCAGAGAGATGAGATAACACAAGGGCATCCACAGAAATGAGAGAACAGAAGAGAACACAGAAAGAGGATAGAACAGAAGGGCATCCAGAGCGAGCAGAAGACTGAAGGACATCCAGAGAAAAGAGGACAGAAGGACATCCAGAGAGAGTAGAGGACAGAAGGGCATCCAGAGAGAGGAGAAGACAGAAGGGCATCCAGAGAGAGGAGAAGACAGAAGGGCATTAAGAGAGAGGAGAGAGCAGAAGGGCATCCAGAGAGAGGAGATGACAGAAGGTGATGCAAAGAGAGGACAGAACAGAAGGTGATCCAGAGAGAGGAGAAGACAGAAGGGCATACAGAGAGAGGAGAGGACAGATGGGTTTCCAGAGAGAGGAGAGGACTCAAGGGCATCCAGAGAGATGAGAGGACAGAAGAAAATCTGGAGAGACGAGAGTACAGAAGGGGATCCAGAGATAGAAAAAGACCGAAGGTCATCCAGAGAAAGGAGAGACCAGAAGGGCATATAGAGAGAAGAGAGGACAGAAGAACATTCAAAGAGAAAAGAGGACACAAGGTCATCAAGAGAGATGAGAGAACAGAAGAGCATCCAGAGAGAGGAGAGGACACATGGCCAATTAGAGAGATGAGAGAACAGAAGATCATCAACTGAGAGAAGAGGACAGAAGGGTATCCAGCAAGATGAGAGAAAAGAAAATCATCTAGAGAAGAGAACAAAAGGGCACCCACAGAGAGGAGAAGACAGAAGGGCATTGAGAGAGAAGAGAGAACAGAAGGGCATCCAGCGAGAGGAGGATACAGAAGGGCATCCAGAGAGAGGAGAAGACAGAATTGCATCCAGAGAGAGAAGAAAACAGAAGGGCATCCGGAGTGAGGAATAGAACAGAAGAGCATCCAGAGAGAGGAGGATACAGAAGGGCATCCAGAGAGGGGAGAAGACAGAAGGGCATCCAGAGAGAGGAGAAAACAGAATGGCATCCAGAGTGAGGAGAGAACAGAAGAGCATACAGAGAGAGGACAGAACAGAAGAGCATCCAGAAAAAGAAGAGGACAAAAGGGTATTCAAAGATAGGATAGAACAGAAGGGCATCCGTAGAGAGGAGAAAACAGAAGGGCATCCAGAGAGAGGAGAGATCAGAAGGGCATCCAGAGACAGAAGAAGACAGAAGGGTATCCAGAGATAGGAGAGGACAGAAGGGCATCCAGGGAGAGGACAGCAGAGAAAAGCATCAAGAGATAGGAGAGAACAGAAGGGCATAAATAGAGAGGAGAGGACAGAAGGGCATCCAGAGAGACGAGAGAACAGAAAAGCATCCAGAAGGAGGAGAGAACTGAAGGGCATACAGACAAAGGAGAGGACAGAATGCCATCCTCAGAGAGGAGAATACAGAATGGCATCGGGAGAGGGGAGAGAACAGAAGGGCATCCATACAGAGGAGAGTAAATAAGTGCATCCAGAAAGAGGAGAGGACAGAAGGGCATCTGGTGATAGTAGAGAACAATAGGCATCTTGAGAGACGAGAGAACAGAAGGACATCCAGAGAGAGAGGAGAGGACAGAAGAGCATCCCGAGAGAGGAGAAAACAGAAGGGAATCCAGAGAGAGGAGAGAACAGAAGGGCATCAAGATAAAGGAGAAGACAGAAGGGCATCCAGAGAGAGGAGAGTAAAGAAGTGCATCCTGAAAGAGGGGAGGACAGAAGGGCATCCTGACATAGTAGAGATCAATAGGGCATCTGGAGAGAGGAGAAAACAGAAGGGCATCCAGAGAGAGTAGTGGACAGAATGGCATGTGCAGTGAGGAGGTAACAGAAGGGCATCCCGAGAGAGGAGAATACAGAAGGGCATAAATAGAGAGGAGAGAACAGAAAGACATCCAGACAGAGGAGAGTATAGAACTGCATTCAGAGAGAGGAGAGGACAGAAGGGCATCGCGAGAGAGTAGAGAACAGTAGGACACCCGGAGAGAGAGGAGAGAAGAGAAGTGCATCCGGAGAGAGAGGAAAGAACAGAAAATTTTCCAGGGAAAGTAGAGAACGCAAGAGCATCCAGAGAAAGGAGTGAATAGAAGGGCATCCAGAAAGAGAGAAGAGAAGACAAATGGGCATCTGGAGAAAGAAGAGAACAGAAGGGCATCCAGAGAGAGGAGAAGACAGAAGGGCTTCCTGAGAGAGGAGTGAACAAAAGGGCATCCAGAGAGAAGAGAAGATAGAAAGTCATACAGAGAAAGGAACGTACAGAAGGGCATCAAGATAAAGGATAGGACAGAACGGCTTCCCGAGAGAAGAGAAGAAAAATGGGAATCCGGAGAGAGGAGAGAACAGATGGGCATCCAGAGAGAGGAGAGGACAGAAGGGCATCCATAGAGAAGAGAAGACAGACAGTCATCCGGAGAGAGGAGAAGACTGAAGGGCATGCAGAGAGAGGAGAGAACATAAGGGCATTCAGTGAGAGAAGAGGACAGAAAGGCATCCACAGAGAGAAGAAGACAGAAGGGCATTTAGAGAAAGGAGTGTACAGAAATGCATCCAGAGAGAGGAGAGGACAGTAGGGCATCCGGAAAGAGTAGAGAACAGTAGGGCCTCCGGAGAGAGGATAGAACAGAAGGCCATCCAGAGAGAGAACAGAACAGAAGCGCATCCAGGGAGAGAAGAAGACAGATTGTCATAAGGAGAAAGAAGAGAACAGAAGAGCATCCAGAGAGAGGAGTGTACAGAAGGGCATCCAGAGAGAGGAGAGGACAGAAGGGCATCTCGAGAGATTAGAGAAAAATAGGGCATCCGGAGAGAGGAGAGAAGAGACGGGCATCCAGAGTGTGAGGAGAGGACAGAAGGGCTTCTTGAGAGAGGACAAATCAGAAGGGAATCCAAAAAGAAGAGAGAACAGAAGGGCATCCAGAGAGAGTAGGAGACAGAAAGTCATCCACAGAGAAGAGAGGACAGAAGACCATCCAGAGAGAGGAGAGAACAGAAGGGCATCCAGAGAGAAGAAAGTACAGAAGGGTATCCAGAGAAAGTAAAGAACCCAGAAGAATCCTTAGAAAGGAGAGAACAGAAGGCCATCCAGGGAGAGGAGAGAACAGAAGGGCATCCAGAGAGAGGAGAGGACAGAAGGGCATCCAGAGAGAGTAGTGGCCAGAAGGGCATAGAGAGAGGAGAGGACAGAAGTGCATCCAGAGAGAGTAGAAGACAAAGGGGTATCCAGAGAGAGGAGAGAACAGAAGGGCATCCAGAGAGAGTAGAGGACTGAAGGGCATCCAGAGAGAGGAGAAGACAGAAGGGCATCCAAAGAGAGGAGAAGACAGAAGGGCATCCAGAGAGAGGAGAAGACTGAAGGGCATCCAGAGAGAGGAGAAGACAGATTGGCATCTGGAGTTAGGAGAGAACAGAAGGGCATCAAGAGAGAGTAAAGAATGGAAGAACATCCTGAGTGCAGAGAGATAAGAAGAACATTTAGGGAGAGAAGAGAACAGAAGGGTCTCAAGAGAGAGGAGAAGACAGAAAGTCATACATAGAAATAGAGTACAGAAGGGCATCCAGAGAGATGAGCAGACAGAAGGGCATCCAGAGAGAGGAGAAGACCGAATGGAATCCAGAGAGAGGAGAGAACAGAAGGGCATCCAGACAGAGGAAAGTAGATAAGGGCATCCAGAGACAGGAGAGGACAGAAGGGCATCCGGAGAGAGTAGAGAACAGTAGGACACCTGGAGACAGGAGAAAAGAGAAGGACATCCAGAGAGAGAGGAGAGAACAGAAGGGCATACAGAGATAGGAGAGTACAGAAGGGCATCCAGAGAGAGGAGACGACAGATTGGCATCTGGAGAAAGGAGAGAACTGAAGGGCATCCAGAGAGAGTAGAGGACAGAAGAACATCCTGAGAGTGGATAGAAAAAAGAACATCTAGGGAGAGGAGCGAACAGAAGGGCATCAAGAGAGAGGAGGAGACAGAAAGTAATACAGAGAAAGGAGAGTACAGAAGGGCATCCAGAGAGATGAGAAGACAGAAGGGCATCCATTGAGGGGAGAGAACAGAAGGGCATCCATACAGAGGAGATTAAAAAAGTGCATCCAGAAAGAGGAGAGGAGAGAAGGGCATCCGGAGATAGGAGAGAACAGTAGGGCATCTGGAGAGAGGAGAGAACAGAAGGGCATACAGAAAGAGAGAGAGGAGAGAACAGAAGAGCATCCCAAGAGAGGAGAAAACAGAAGGGAATCCATAGAGAGGAGGGAACAGAAAGGCATCCAGAGAGAAAAGACAGAAGGGCATAAATAGAGAGGAAAGAACAGAAGGCATGAAGAACAGAGGAGAGTACAGAAGGGCTTCCATACAGAGGAGAGGACAGAAGGGCATCCGAAGAGAGTAGAGAACAGAACAACATCCAGAGACAGGAGAAGACAGATTGGGATCCGGAGAGAGGAGAGAACAGAAGGGCATCCAGAGAGAGTATAGGAGAGAAGGGCATCCTGAGAGCGGAGATAACAGAAGAACATATAGGGAGAGGAGAGAACAGAAGGGCATCTAGAGAGAGGAGAAGACAGAAAGTCATAGACAGATAGGAGAATACAGAACGGCATCCAGAGAGAGTGGAGGACAGAAGGGCATCCAGAGAGAGTAGAAAACAGTAGGGCATCCAGAGATAGGAGAGAACAGAAGGCCATCCAGTGAGAGGAAAAACAAAAGAGTATCCAGAGTAAGGAGAGTACAGAATAGCATCCAGAGAGGAGAGAATAGAAGGGTATCCAGAGAGAGGAGAAGACAGATGGGCATCCGGACATAAGAGAAAAACTAAGTGGATCCAGAGAGAGGAGAGATCAGAATGGCATCCAGAAATAGGAGAGGACAGAAGGGCATCCAGAGAGAGGACAGCAGAGAAAAGCATCAAGAGACAGGAGAGAACAGATGGGCATCCAGAGAAACGAGAGGACAGATGGGCATTCAGAGAGAGGAGAGAACAGAAAAGCATCCAGAGTGAGGAGACAACAGAAGGGCATACAGACAGAGGAGAGGACAGAATGCCATCTGCAGAGAGAATACAGAAGGGCATCCAGAGATAGGAGAGAAGAGATGCGTATCCAGAGAGAAGAGAGGACAGAATGACAACTGGACAGAGAAATGAACAGAAGGGCATCCAGAAAGAGGAGAAGACAGAAAGGCATCCATAGAGGAGAGAGAACAGAAATGTATCCATACAGAGGAGAGTAAAGAAGTGCATCCAGAAACAGGAGAGGAGAGAAGGGCATCTGGAGATAGTAGAGAACAGTAGGGTATCTGGAGAGAGGAGAGAACAGAAGGGCAGTCAAAGAGAGAGAAGAGGACAGAAGAGCATCTCGAGAGAGGAGAAAACAGAAGGGAATCCAGAGAGAGGAGGGAACAGAAGGGCATCCAGAGAGAGAAGACAGAAGGGCATAAAGAGAGGAAAGAACAGAAGGGCGTTGAGACAGAGGAGAGTACAGAAGGGCATCCAGAGAGAGGAGAGGACAGAAGGACATCTGGAGAGAGTAGAGAACAGTAGGCCACCCGGAGAGAGGAGACAACAGAAGGGCATCCAGAGACAGAGAGAGAGAGAGAGGAGAGAACAAAAGATTATCCAGAGAAAGTAGAGAACAGAAAAGATTCCAGAGAGAGGCGAGAACAGAAGGCCATCCAGAGAGAGAGAAAGAGGAGACAAATGGGCATCTGGAGAAAGAAGAGAACAGAAGTGCATCCAGAGAGAGGAGTGTACAGAAGGGCATCCAGAGAGAGAAAAAGACAGAAGGGCATCCCAAGAGTGTAGAGAACAATAGGGCATCCGGAGACAGGAGAGAACAGAAGGGCATCCAGAGTATGAGGAGAGGACAGAAGGGCATCTTGAGAGAGGACAAATCATAAGGGAATCCAGAGACAGGAGAGAACAGAAGAGAGAATAGAAGACAGAAGGTCATCCAGAGAGAGATGGCAGAGGACAGAAGACCATCCAGAGAGATGAGAGGACAGAAGGGCATGCATAGAGAGTAGAAGACAAATGGGCATCCTGAGAGAGGAGAGAACAGAAGGACATCCAGAGAGAGGAAAAGACAGAAGGTCATACAGAGAAAGGAAAGTAAAGAAGGGCATCCAAGTACATTAGATGAAAAATGGGCATCCGGAGAGAATTAAGAACAGAAGGGAATCCAGAATGAGGAAAGGACAGAAGGGCATCCAGAGAGAGGAGAGGATAGAACACCATCCAGAGAGAGGAGAGAACAGAAGGGCATCAAGAGAGAGAAGAGAACAGAAGAGTATCCAGAGAAAGGAGAGGACAGGATAGAAGAGCATCCAGTTAGAGGAGAGTACAGAAGGGCATCCAGAGAGAGGAGCAGACAGATTGGCATCCGAAGAAAGGAGACAACTGAAGGGCATCCAGAGAGAGTAGAGGACAGAAGACCATCCTGAGAGTGGAGAGAACAGTAGGGCATTCGGAGTTAGGAGAGAACAGAAGGCCATCCAGAGAGAGGAGAGAACAGAAGAGTATCCAGAGAAAGGAGAGGACAGAATAGCATCCAGAGAGGAGAGAAGAGAAGGGCATCCAGAGAGAGGAAAAGACAGATTGACATCTAGAGAAAGAAGAAGACAGAAGGGCTTCTAGAGAGAGGAAAGGACAGAAGGGCTTCCTGGGAAATGAGAGAACAAAAGGCATAAATGAGAGGAGAGCAAGAAGGGCATCCAGAGAGAGGAGAAGACAGAAGGCCATACTAAGAAAGGAGAGTACAGAAGGGCATCCCGAGAGAGGAGAAGACAAATGGGCATCCGGAGAGAATAGAGAACAGAAGGTCATCCAACGAGAGGAGAGGACAGAAGGGCATCCTGAGGGAGGAGAAAACAGAATGGCATCCAGAGAGAGGAGAAGACAGAAGGTCATCTGGAGAGATAAGAGCGAAGGGCATCCAGAGAGAGGAGAGATCAGAAAGGCATCCAGAGAGAGGAGAGGACAATTGGGCATCCAGACAGGAGAGGACAGAAGGGCATCCCGAGAGAGGACAGCAGAGAAAAGTATCAAGAGAGAGGAAAGAACAGAAGGGCATCCAGAGAAAGGAGTGAGAGAAGGGCATCCAGGAATAGAAGAGAACAGAAAGGCATCCAGAGAGAGGAGAAGGCAGAATGGATTCCAAAGAGAGGAGAGGACAGAATGCCATCCGCAGAGCAGAGAACACAGAAGGGCATTCAGAGAGAGGAGAGAACAGAAGGGCATCCAGAGAGAAGAGAGGACAAAATGGCATCCGGAGAGAGAAGAGAACAGTAGGACACCCAGAGAGAGGAGAGAAGAGAAGGGCATCCAGAGAGAGACAGAGAGAGGAGAGAACAGAAGATTATCCAGAGAAAGTAGAGAATGGAAGAGCATCCAGAGGGAGGAGAGAACAGAAGGGCATACAGAGAGAGAGAAAGAGGTGACAGATGGGCATCTGGAGAGAGAAGAGAACAGAAGAGCATCCAGGGAGAGGAGAGAACAGAAGGTATCCAGAGAGAGGAGAAGACAGAAAGTCATACAGAGAGTGTAGAGAACAATAGGGTGTCCGGATTGAGGAGAGAACAAAAGGGCATCCAGACAGAGGACAGTACACTAGAGCATCCAGAAAGAGGAGAGGACAGAATGTCATCTGGAGAGAGGAGAAGACAGAAGCGAATCCAGAGAGAAGAGAGTACAGAAGGGCATTCAGAGAGAGGACAGGACAGCAGGGCATTCTGAGAGAGTAGAGAACAATAAGGCATCAGGAGATAGGAGAGAACAGAAGGGCATCCAGAGAGTGCAGAGTACAGAAATGCATCGTGAGAGATGAGAGAACAGAAGGGCATTCAGAGAGTGGAGAAGACAGGAGGTCATATAGAGAAAGGAGAGTATAGAAGGGCATCCTGAGAGAGGAGAAGACAAATAAGCATCCAGAGATAGGAGAGGACAGAAGGGCATCCAGAGAGTGGACAGCAGAGAAAAGCATAAAGAGAGAGGAGAGAACAGAAGGGCATCCAGAGAGAGAGAAAAGAACAGAAGGGCATCCAGAGAGAAGAGAGGACAGAATGGCATCTGTAGAGAGAAGATATCAGAAGGGTATCCAGAAAGAGGAGAATACAGAAAGTCATACAAAGAAAGGAAAGTACAGAAGGGTATCCAGAGATATGAGAAGACAGAGGGCATCCAGAGATATGAGAGTACAGAAGGGTATCCAGAGAGAAGAAGACAAAAGGGCATCCGGAGAGAGGAGAAGAATGAAGGGCATGCAGAGAGAGGAGATAACAGAAGGGCATCCAGAGAGGAGAGAACAGAAGGGCATCCAGAGATAGGAGAAGAAAGAAGGGCATCCAGAGAGAGAAAAGACAGAAGGTCATTCAGAGAAATTAGAGGACAGACCACCATCCAGAGAGAGGAGAGAACAGAAGTGCATCAAGAGAGAGGAGAGAACAGAAGACTATCCAGAGAAAAGAGAGGACATAAGAGCTTCCAGTAGAGGTGAGTACAGAAGGGCATCCAGAGAGAGGAGAAGACAGATTGGCATCCGGAGAGAGGAGAGAACAGAAGGGCATCCAGAGAGAGTAGAGGACAGAAGAACATATTGAGAGCAGAGAGAACAGTAGGGCATCCAGAGATACAAGAATACAGAAGGCCATCCAGAGAGAGGAGAGAACAGAAGAATATCCAGAGAAAGGAGAGGACAGAATAGCATCCAGAGAGGAGAGAAAAGAAGGGCATTCAGAGAGAGGAGAAGACAGATTGGCATCTCGAGAAAGAAGAAGACAGAAGGGCATCCAGAGATAGGAGAGGACAGAAGGGCATCCAGAGAGAGGACAGCAGAGAAAAGCATCAAGAAAGAGGAGAGAACAGAAGGGCATCCAGAGAAAGGAGAGGTGAGAAGGGCATCCAGAAAGAGGAGAGAACAGAAAAGCATCCAGAGTGAGGAGAGAACAGAAGGGTATACAGACAGAAAAGAGGACAAAATGTCATCCGCAGAGCAGAGAATACAAACAGGCATCCAGAGGGAAGAAAGGACAAAATGGCATCTGGAGAGAGAAGAGAACAGAAGGGAATCCAGAAAGAGGAGAAGACAGAAAGGCATTCATAGAGGGGAGAGAAGAGAAGGACATCCATACAGAGGAGAGTAAGGAAGTGCATCCAGGAAGAAGAGAGGACAGAAGGGCATCTGGAGATAGTAGAGAACAGTAAGCCATCTGGAGAGAGGAGAGAACAGAAGGGCAAGGGCATCCAGAGAGAGAGGAGAGGACAGAAGAGCATCCTGAGAGAGGAGAAAACAGAAGGGAATCCAGAGAGAGGAGGGAACAGAAGGGGATCCAGAGAGAGGAGAACACAGAAGGGCATAAATAGAGAGGAGAGAACAAAAGGGCATCCAGAAAGAGGAGAGTACAGAAGGGCATCCAGAGAGAGGAGAGGACAGAAGGTCATCCGGAGAGAGTAGAGAACCATAGGACACCCGGAGAGAGGAGAGAAGAGAAGGGCATCCAGAGAGAGAGAGAGGAGAGAACAGAAAATTATCCAGAAAAAGTAGAGAATGGAAGAGCATCCAGAGAGAGGAGAGAACAGAAGGGCATTCAGAGAGAGAGAAAGAGGAGACAGATGGGCATCTGGAGAGAGAAGAGAACAGAAGGGCCTCCAGACAGAGGACAGTACACTAAAGCATCCAGAAAGAGGAGACGACAGAAGGGCATCCTGAGAGAGGAGATAAGAGAAGGGCATCCAGGGAGAAGAGAGAACAGAAGGGCATCCAGAGAGAGAAGACAGAAAGTCATACAGAGAGTGTAGAGAACAATAGGGCATCTGGAGCGAGGAGAGAACAAAAGGGCATCCAGACAGAGGACAGTACACTAGAGCATCCAGAAAGAGGAGAGAACAGAAGGGCATCCGGAGAGAGGAGAAGACAGAAGTGAATCCAGAGAGAGGAGAGTACAGAAGGGCATTCAGAGAGAGGACAGGACAGCAGGGCATTCCGAGAGAGTAGAAAAAAATAGGGCATCTGAAGAGAGGAGAGAACAGAAAGGCATCCAGAGGGTGAGCTGAGGACAGAAGGGCATCTTGAGAGCGGACAAATCAGAAGGGAATCCAGAGAGAGGAGAGAACCAAAGGGAATCTAGAGAGAGTAGAAGCCAGAAAGTCATCCAGAGAGATGAGAGGACAGAAGGGCATCCTGAGAGTGGAGAGGGCAGAAGGGCATCATGAGAGAGGAGAGAACAGAAGGTCATCCAGGGAGAGGAGAGAACAGAAGGGCATTCAGAGAGAGGAGAATACAGAAGGTCATACAGAGAAAAAAGAGTACAGAAGGGCATCCAGAGAAAGGAGAGGACAGAAGGGCATCTAGAGAGAGGAGAAGACAGAAGGGCATCCGGAGAGAGGAGAAGACCAAAGGGCATGTAGAGATAGGAGAGAACAGAAGGGCATCCAGAGAGAGGAGAGGATGGAAGGGCATCCAAAAAGAGAAGACAGAAGGGCATCCAGAGATAGGAGAGGACAGAAGGGCATCCAGAGAGAGGAGAGAACAGAAGAATATCCAGAGAAAGAAGAGGAAGGAAGAGCCTCCAGTGAGAGGAGAGTACAGAAGAACATCCTGAGAGCAGAGAGAACAGAAGAACATCTAGGGAATGAAGTGAACAGAAGGGAATCCAGAGAGAGGAGAAGACAGAAAGTCATTCAGAGAAAGGAGAGTACAGATGGGCATCCAGAGAGATTAGAGGAAAGAACAACATCCTGAGAGCAGAGAGAACAGAAGAACATCTAGGGAATGAAGTGAACAGAAGGGCATCCAGAGAGAGGAGAAGACAGAAAGTCATTCAGAGAAAGGAGAGTACAGAAGCACATCCAGAGAGATGAGAAGACAGAAGGGAATTCAGAGAGAGGAGAATATGGAAGGGCATAAAGAGAGAGAAGACAGAAGGGCATCCAGAGAGAGGAGGGGACAGAAGGGCATCCTGAGTTCGGAGAGAACAGAAGAACATCTAGGGAGAGGAGAGAACAGAAAAGCATCCAGAAAGAGGAGAGTACAGAAGGGCATCTGGAGAGAGGAGAAGACAGAAGTGCATCCAGAGATAGGAGAGTACAGAAGGGCATCCAGAGAGAGGAGAAGACAGATTCGCTTCTGGAGAGAGGAGAGACCAGAAGGGCATCCAGAGAGTATACAGTACAGAAGGGCATCCTGAGAGATGAGTGAACAGATGGGCATCCGGGGAGAGGAGAAGACAGGCGGTCATACAGAGAAAGGAGAGTACAGAAGGGCATCCCAAGAGAGGAGAATACAAATGGGCCTCCAGATATAGGAGAGGACAGAAGGGCAACCAGAGAGAGGACAGCAGAGAAAAGCATAAAGAGAGAGGAGAGAACAGAAGGGCATCCAGAGAGAGGAGAGAACAGAAGGGCATCCAGAGAGAAGAGAGTACAGAAAGGCATCCATAGAGAGAAGAGAAGAGACGGGTACCGAGAAAGAGGAGAAGACAGAAAGGCATCCATAGATGGGAGAGAACGGAAGGGCTTCAATACAGATTAGAGTAAAGAAGTGCATCCATCAAGAGGAGAGGACAGAAGGGCATCCGGAGATAGTAGAGAACAGTAGGGCACCCAGAGAGAGGGGAAGACAGATGGGCATCAGGAGAGAGGAGAGAACTGAAGGGCATCCAGTGTGTGAGAGGAGGACAGAAAGGCATCTTGAGAGAAGACAAATCAGAAGGGAATCCAGAGAGAGGAGAGAACAGAAGGGCATCCAGAGAGAGTAGAAGACAGAAAGTCATCCAGAGAGTGAAGAGGACAGAAGGCCATCTAGAGAGAGGAGAGAACAGAAGGACATCCAGAGAGAGGAGAGATCAAAAGAGTATCCAGAGAAAGTAGAGAACAGAAGAGCATCCAGACAGAGGAGAGAACAGAAGGGCATTTAGAGAGAGTGAAAGAGGAGAAAGATGGGCATGTGGAGAAAGTAGAGAACAGAAGGGCATCCAGAGAGAGGAGAGGACAGAAGTGCATTCTGACAGAGGAGAGAACAGAAGAGCATCCAGGGAGAGGAAAGAACAGAAGGGTATCCAGAGATAGGAGAAGACAGAAGGTCATACAGGGAAAGGAGAGAACAGAAGGGCATCCAGAGAAAGGAGAGTACAGAAGGGCATCCGAGAGAGGAGAATAAAAATGGGCATCCCGATAGAGGAGAGAACAGCGGGCATCCAGAGAGAGGAGAATACAGAAGGGCATATGGAGAGAAGAGAAAATTGAAAGGCATCCAAAGAGAAGATAGAACAGAAGGGCATCTAGAGAGAGGAGAGCACAGAAGGTCATCCAGACAGAGGTGAAGATAGATGGGCATCTAGAGAGGACAGAACTGAAGAGCATCCAGAGAGAGGAGAGGACAGAAGTGCATCCAGAGAAAAGAGAGAACAGAAGGGAATCCAGGGAGAGGAGAGAACAGAAGGGCATCCAGAGAGAGGAGAAGACAGAATGACATGCAGAGAAAGGAGAGTACAAAGGGCATCCAGAGAGAGGAGAGGACATAAAGGCATCCAGAGAGAGAAGAAAACCAATGGGCATCCGGAGATAGGAGAAAGACAGAAGGGTATCCAGAGAGAAGATACAACAGTAGGGCATCCAGACATAGGAGAGAACAGAAGAGTATCCAGAGAAAGGAGAGGACAGAAGTGCATTCAGAGTGAGGAGAGAACAGAAGGACATACAGATAGAGGAGAGAACAGAATGCCAACTGCAGAGAGAATACAGAAGGGCATCCAGAGAGAGGAGAGAAAAAAGGGAATCCAGAGAGAAGAGAGGACAGAATAGCATCCGGAGAAAGAAAACAGAAGGGCATCCAGAAAGAGGAGAAGACAGAGAGGCATCCATACAGGGTAGAGTAGGGCATCCATACAGATGAGAGTAAAGAAGTGCATCCAGAAAGAGAGGACAGAAGGGCATCCGGAGATAGTAGAGAACAGTACGGCATCCCGAGAGAGGAGAGAACAGAAGGGCATCCAGAGAGAGAGGAGAGGACTGAAGAGTATCCCAAGAGAGGAGAAAACAGAAGGGAATACAGAGAGAGGAGAGAACAGAAGGGCATCAAGATTAAGGAGAAGACAGAAGGGCATCCAGAGAGAGGAGAGGACAGAATGGCATTCGGAGCGAGTAGAAGACAGAAGAACATCCAGAGAGAGGAGAGGACAGAAGAACATCTAGGGAATGGAGAGAACAGAAGTGTATCCAGAGAGAGGAGAAGACAGAAAGTCATTCAGAGAAAGGACAGAACAGAAGTGTATCCAGAGAAAGGAGAGGACAGAAGATCATCCAGAGAGAGGAGAGAACTGAAGGGCATCCAGGGAGAGGAGAAGACAGACGGGCATCTGGAGATAGAAGAGAACTGATGGGCATCAAGAGAGGGGAGAGTACATTAGGGCAGCCTGAGAGACGAAAGAACAGAGGGCATCCAGTGAGAGATGAGAACAGAAGGGCATGAAGAGAGAGAAGACAGAGTGTATCCAGAGACAAGAGAGGACAGAAGGGTATCCGGAGAGATAGAAGAGAGATCGGCATCCAGAGAGAGGAGAGTACAGAAGGGCATCCAAAGAGAGAAGACAGAAGGGCATACAGAGATAGAAGAGCACAAAAAGGCATCCAGAGAGAGGAGAGTACAGAAGCTCATCAAGAGAGAGGAGTGAAGATAACAGCATTCATAGAAAGGAGAGAACAGAAGAGCATCCAGAGAGAGTAGAAGACAGAAGTTCATCCAGATATCTGTCCTGTCATATCTCTGGTTGCCCTCGGTCTTCTCCACTCTCTGGATGCTCTTCTGTTCTCTCCTGTCTCTGGATTCCCTTCTGTCCTGTCCTATCTCTGGTTGCCCTTCTGTTCTCTTCTCTCTATGGATGCTGTCTTGTTCTCTCATCTCTCTGGATGCCCATCTGTTCTCTCCTCTCTCTGGATGCACTTCTGTCTTCTCTTCTCTCTGGATGCCCTTCAGATCTCTCCTCTCTCTAGATTTTCTTCTTTCTTCTCATCTCTCTGGATCCCCTTCTGTTCTCTTCTCTCTCTGGATGATCTTCTGTTTCCTCGTCTCTCTGGATGCTCTTCTGTTCTATCCATTTCTGGATGATTTTCTGTCTTCTCCTCTCTCTGTATGTCATTCTGTCCTCTTCTATCTTTCAATGCCCTTCTGTCTTCTCTTCTCTGTAGATACTCTTCTGTAATCCCTCTCTCTGGATGCCCTTCTGTCCTCTCCTCTCTCTGGATGCCCTTCTGTTCTGTCCTCTCTCTGGATAACCATCTGTCTTTTCCTCTCTCTGAATTCCCTTCTGATCTCTCCTCAATCTGGATGCCTTCTCTCCTCTCTGAGGATGCCCTTCTGTCCTCTATCTCTCTTTGTGCCCTTCTGTTTTCTCCTCTCTCAAGATGCCCTTCTGTTCTCTCCTCTCTCCGGATGCCCTTCTTTCCTCTACTTTCTCTGGATGCTTTTCTGTCCTCTCCTCTCTCTGCATACCCTTCTGTTCTTTCCTCTATCTAGTTTTCCCTTCTCTTCTCTCCTCTCTCCAAATGCCCTTCTGTCCTCTCCTCTCTTTGGATGCACTTCTATCTTCTCCTCTCTCTGGATTCCCTTCTGTTGTCTCCCCTCTCTGGATGCCCTTTGTTCTCTCCTATCTCCGGATATCCTTCTGTCCTCTCCTCTCTTTGGATGCACTTCTGTCCTCTCCTCTCTCTGGATTCCCTTCTGTCCTCTCATATCTCTGGTTGCCCTTCTGTTCTCTTCTCTCGCTGGATGTGCTACTGTCTTCTCCTCTCTCTGGATGCCGTTCTGTTCTCTCCTCTCTCTAGATTCTCTTCTGTTCTCTCATTTCTCAGGATGCCCTTCTGTTCCCTTCTCTCTCTGGATGACCTTCTGTTCACGCATCTCTGTGGATGCCCTTCTGTTTTCTCCTCTCCTTGGAAGATCTTCTGTTCTCTCATCTGTCTGGATGCCCTTTTGTCCTCTCGTGTCTCTGAATGCTCTTCTGTTCTTTCATCTCTCTGGATGCCATTGTGTCTTCTCCTCTCCCTGGATGCTCTTCTGTCTTCTCCTTTCTCTGGATGGCCTCTTGTCCTCTACTCTCTCTGGATGCCCTTCTGTTATCTCCACACTCCAGATGCTTTTCTGTCTTCTCTTTCTGAATGCCCTTCTGTTTTCACCTCTATAAGGATGCTTTTCTGTCTTCTCCTCTCTGTACATGCCTTTCTGTTCTCTCCTCTCTCTAGATTCACTTCTGTCCTCTCATCTCTCTGGAAGCCCTCATGTTCTCTCCTCTCTCTGGATGTGCTTCTGTTCTCTCTTCTCTCCGGGTGCCCTCCTGTTCTCTCCTATCTCCGGATTTCCTTCTGTCCTCTCCTCTCTCTGGATGCCCTTCTATTCTCTCCTCTCTGCATTCCCTTCTGCCCTCTCATATCTGTGGTTGCCCTTCAGTTCTCTTATCTCTATGGATGCTCTCCTGTTCTCTCATCTCTCTGGATGCCCTTCTGTTCTCTACTTTTCTAGATGCCCTCTGTCTTCTCTTCTCTATGGATGCCCTTCTATTATCTTTTCTCTCTTCATGATCCTCTGTTTCCTCCACACTCTGGATGCCCTTCTGTTCTATCCTCTTCTGGATGTTTTTCTGTCTTCTCCTCTTTCTGTATGCTGTTCTGTCCTCCCACTCACTAAATGCCCTCTATCTTCTCCTCTCTGTTGATGTCCTTTTGTTCTATGCTCTGACAGCATGACCTTCTTTCTGCTCCTCACTCTGGATGCTCTTCTGTTCTCTCCTCTGTCTGGATGACCTACTTTCTGCTGCTCTCTCAAGATGTGCTTCTCTCCTCTCCTCTCTCTGGATGCCCTTCTGTCCTCTCCTCACTCTGAATGCCCTTATGTCCTCTTCTATCTCTGGATGCACTTTTGTCATCTCCTCTCTCTAAAGTCCCTTCTGTTCTCTCATCTCTTTTTGCCCTTCTGTTCTCTTCCCTCTATGGATGCTCTCCTGTACTCTCATCTCTCTTGAAGCCCTTCTGCTCTCTATTCTTTCTGTATGCCCTTCTTTCTTCTCCGCTCTCTTGATGCTCTTCTGTTCTCTCCTCTCTCTGGATTCCTTTCAGTCTTCTCCTCTCTCTGGATGCCCTTCATATCTCTCCTCTCTTTGGATGCCCTTCAGTCTTCTTATCTCTCTGGATGCCCTCTGTTCTCTCATCTCTCTGGATGCCCTTATTAACTATCTTCTCTCTGGATGCCCTTCTGACCTATCCTCTTTCGGGATGCCCTTCTGTTCCCTCCTCTCTCTGGATTACCTTCTGCACTTTCATATCTCTTGTTCCCATTCTGTTCTCTTCTTTCTATGGATGCTCTCCTGCTCTCTCATCTCTCTGGATGCACTTCTGTTCTCTCCTCTCTCTGGATGCCCTCTGCCTTCTCCCCTCTATGAAGGCCCTTCTGTTCTCTTCTCTCTCTGGTTGATCTTCTGTTTCATCCACTCTCTGAATGCCCTTCTGTTCTATCCTCTTCTGGATGTTTTTCTGTCTTCTCCTTCTCTTTATGCAGTTCTGTCCTCTCCTCTCACTGGATGCCCTTCTGTCTTCTTCTCTTTGTAGATGACCTTCTGTTTACTACTCTGAATGCATGACATTCTTTCTTCTCCTCACTCTGGATGCCCTTCTGTTCTCTCCTCTGCCTAGATGAACTTCTTTCTGCTCCTCTCTCTAGATGTGATTCTCTTCTCTCCTAACTCTGGATGATTTTCTGTTCTCTCCAGTCTCAGGATGCGCTTCCCTCTTCCCTCTGTCTGGATGCCATTCTGTTCTCTCCTCTCTCCACATGTCCTTCAGTCCTCTCATCTGTCTGGATTTCCTACTATTCTCTTGTCCCTCTGGATGCCCTTCTGTCTTCTACTCTCTCTGTATGCCCTTCTGTTCTCTCCTCTCTCTGGATGTCCTTCTGTCCTCTCCTCCCTCTGGATGCCTTTCTGTCCTCTCCTCTATCAGAATGCCCTTATGTCTTCTCCTGTCTCCTGATGCCCTCTGTCCTATCCTCTCTCTGGATGCCCTTCTGTCCTCTCCTCTCTCTGGATGCCCTTCTGTTCTGACTTCTCTCTGCATGCACTTCTGTCTTCTCCTCTCTCTGGTTGCCATTCTGTTCTCTCCTCTCTCTAGATTTTCTTCTGTCTTCTCCTCTCTCTGTATATCATTCTGTCCTCTCCTCTCTCTCGATGCCTTTCTGTCTTCTCTTCTTTGTGGATACTCTTCTGTTATCCCTCTCTCTGGATGCCCTTCTGTCATCTCCTCTCTCTGGATGCCCTTCTGTTCTGTCCTCTCTCTGGATGACTATCTGTCTTCTCCTCTCTCTGGATTCCCTTCTGATCTCTCCTCTCTCTGGATGCCCTTCTGTTCTCTCCTCTCTCTAGATTCTCTTCTGTCCTCTCATCTCTCTGGATGCCCTTCTGTTTTCTTCTCTCTCTGGATGATCTTCTGTTCTCTCATCTTTCTTGATTCCCTTATGTCCTCTCCTCTCTCTGGATGCTCTTCTGTTCTGTCTTCTCTCTGGATGACCATCTGTCTTCTCCTCTCTCTGGATTCCCTTCTGATCTCTCCTCTTTGTGGATGCCCTTCGGTTCTCTCCTCTCTGAGGATGCCCTTCTGTCCTCTATCTCTCTTGGTGTCCTTCTGTTTTCTCATCTCTCCAGATGCTCTTCTGTTCTCTCCTCTCTTGATGCTTTTCTGTCTTCTCCTATCTCAGGATACCCTTCTGTTCTCTCCTTTATCTGGATGCCCTTCTGTTCTCTCCTCTGTCCAAATGCCCTTCTGTCCTCTCCTCTCTGGATGCCCTTCTCTCCTCTCCTCGCTCTGGGTGCCCTTATGTCCACATCTCTCTCTGTATGTCCTTTTGTGATCTCCTCTCTCTGGGTGCCTTCCATTCTCTCCGCTCTCTGGATTCCCTTCTGCCCTCTCATATCTGTTGTTGCCCTTCAGTTCTCTTCTCTCTACTGATGCTCTTCTGTTCTCTCATATCAATAGATGTCCTTCTGTTCTCTCCTCTCTCTGGATGCCCTCTGTCTTCTCCCATCAATGGATGCCCTTCTATTATTTTTCATCTCTGAATAATATTCTGTTTTCTCCACTCTCTGGATGCTCTTCTGTTCTATCCTCTTATGGATGTTTTTCTGTCTTCTCCTCTTTCTGTATGCTTTTCTGTCCTCCCACTCACTAAATGCCCTTCTGTCTTCTCCTCTCTGTGGATGCCCTTCTCTTCTCTCCTCTGACTGCATGACATTCTTTCTGCTCCTCTCTCTGTATGCACTTCTCTTCTCTCATCTTTCTGTATGATTTTCTGTTCACTCCAGTCTCAGGATGGCCTTCTCTCCTCCCACTCTCCGGATGCCCTTCTGTTCTCTCCTCTCTCCAGATGTTCTTCTGTCCTCTCCACTCTCTGTATGCCCTTCTGTCTTTTCATCTCTCTGGATGACCTTCTATTGTCTCCTCTCTCTAGATGACCTTCTGTTCTGTCCTCTCTCTGGATGACCATCTGTCTTCTCCTCTCTCTGAATTCCCTTCTGATCACTCCTCTCTCTGGATGCCCTTCTGTTCTCTCTTCTCTCTAAATTCTCTTCTGTCTTCTCATCTTTCTGGATGCCCTTTTGTTTTCATTTCTCTCTGGATGATCTTCTGTTTTCTCATCTCTCTCGATTCCCTTATGTCCTCTCCTCTCTCTGGATGCCTTCTGTCTTCAAATCTCTCTGGATGTCCTTCTGTTATCTCGTCTCTCTAGATTCTCTTCTGTTCTCTCATCCCTCAGGATGCCCTTATATTATCTTGTCTCTCTGGATGACCTTCTGTTCGCTCATCTTTGTGGATGCCCTTCTGTTTTCTCCTATCCTTGGAAGATCTTCTGTTCCCTCATATGTCTGGATTCCCTTGTGTCCTCTCTTGTCTCTCGATGCTCTTTGGTTCTCTAATCTGTGTGGATGCCCTTGTGTCCTCTCCTCTCCCTAGACGCTCTTCTGTCTTCTCCTTTCTCTGGATGCCCTCTTTTCCTCTACTCTCTCTTGATGCCCTTCTGTTCTCTTCTCACTCCAGATGCCCTTCTGTCTTCTCTCTCGACATGCCCTTCTGTTTTAACCGCTAAATGGATGCCCTTCTGTCCTCTCTCTGTACATGACTTTCTGTTCTCTCCTCTCTCTATATTCACTTCTGTCCTCTCATCTCTCTGGAAGCCCTTCTGTTCTCTCCTCTCTCTGGATGCGCTTCTGTTCTCTCTTCTCTCCAAGTGCCCTTCTGTTCTCTCCTATCTCCGGATTTCCTTCTGTCCTCTCCTCTCTCTGGATGCCCTTCTATTCTCTCCTCTTTCTGGATTCCATTCTGCACTCTCTTATCTTTTGTTGCCCTTCAGTTCTCTTCTCTCTATGGATGCTCTCCTGTTCTCTCATATCTATAGATGCCCTTTTGTTCTCTCCTCTCTCTGGATTCCCTCTGTCTTCTCCCCTTTATGGATGCCCTTCTGTTATCATTTCTCTCTGGATAATCTTCTGTTTCCTCCACTCTCTGGATGAACTGTTCTCTCCACTCTCCAAATGCCCTTCTGTCCTGTCCTCTCTGGATGCCCTTCTATCTTCTCCTCTCTCTGCATGCCCTTCTGTCCTCTCCTCTCTCTGGATGCCCTTTGGTCTTCTTCTCTCTCTGGATGCCCTTCTGTTCTCTACACTCTCTGGATGTAATTCTGTCCTCTCCTCGCTCTGAATGTTCATATGTCCTCTTCTCTCTCTGGATTCCCTTCTGTTCTCTTCTCTCCTGGTTTCCCTTCTGTCCTCTCTTCTCTCAGGATGCCCCTCTGTAATCTTCTCCATCGGGATGCCTTCTCTCTTCTCCTCTTTCCAGATGTGCTTCTGTGCTCTCCTCTATCTGGAAGCCCCTATTTTTCTCCTCTCTCTGGATGCCCTTCTGTTCTCTCCTCTCTCCGGATTCCCTTCTGTTCTCTCCTATCTCTAGATGCCCTTCTGTTCTCTACTCTATCTAGGTGCCCTTCTGTCTTCTCCTCTATCTGTTTGGCCTTCTTTACTCTTTTCTGTGGATGCCCTTCTTTCCTCTTCTCTCTCTGGAAGACCTTCTGTTCTCTTCTCTCCCTGAATGCCCTTCTGTCCTCTCCTCTCTCAGGATGCCCATCGGACCTCTTCTTCATCTGGATGCCTCCTCTATTCTCCTATTTACAGATGCCTTATATTATCTCCACTCTCTGGATGCCCTTCTGTTTTCTCCTTCCTCTGGATGCCCTTCTGTACTCTCTTCTCTCTGGATGCCCTTCTGTATTCTTTTGTCTCCCTATTCCCTTCTGTTCTCTCGATCTCGAGCTTCCCTTCTGTTTTCTACTCTCTCTGGTTGCCCATCTCTCCTCTCTCTGGATGTCCTTCTGTCTTCTCTCTCTGGATGCCCTTCTGTTCTATTCTCTCTCTGGATGCCCTTGTGTTCTCTCCTCTCTCTGGATTCCCATCTGTTTCTCCTCTCACTTGATGTCCTTCTGTACTCTCCTCTTTCTGGATGCCCTTCTGTTCTCTCCTCTCTCTGCATGTCTTTCTGCTCTCTCCTCTCTCTGGATGCCCTTCTGTTCTCTGCTCTCTCTGGATTTTCTTCTGTCTTCTCCTCTCTCTTGATGCCCTTCTGTACTCTCATCTTTCTGGATGCCCTTCTGTTCTCTCCTCTCTCCGGATGCCCTTCTGTTCTCTGCTATCTCTAGATGCCCTTCTGTTTTCTCCTCTATCTAGGTGCCCTTCTGTATTCCCCTCCATCTGTAAGGCCTTCTTTACTCTTTTCTGTGGATGCCCTTCTGACCACTCCTCTCTCTGAATTCCCATCTTTTCTATCTTCTCTCTGAAGGTCGTTCTGTCCTCTCCTCTCTCTGGAAGACCTTCTGTTCTCTTCTCTCCCTGAATGCCCTTCTGTCCTCTCCTCTCTCAGGATGCCCGTCGGTCCTCTTCTCCATCTGGATGCCTCCTCTCTTCTTCTATTTACGGATGCCCTTCAGTACCCTCCTCTATCTGTATGCCCTTCTGTCTTCTTTTCTCTCCCTATGGCCTTCTGTTCTCTCGATCTCCAGCTTCCCTTCCGTCTTCTACTCTCTCTGGATGCCCATCTGTTCTCTCCTCTCTCCGGATGCCCTTCAGTTCTCTCCTCAGTACGAATGCCCTATTGTCTTCTCCTCTCTCTGGATGCCCTTCTCTCTCTCCTCTCTCGGGATGCCCTTCTGTTCTCTCCTCTCTCTGGATTCCTTTCTGTCTTCTCCTCTCTCTTGATGCCCTTCTGTACTCTCCTCTTTCTGGATGCCCTTCTGTTCTCTCCTCTCACCAGAGGCCCTTCTCCCTTCTTCTCTCTCTGGATGCCCTTCTGCCCTCTCCTGTCTCTGGATGCCCTTCTGTTCTCTCCTCTCCCTGGGTGACCTTCTGTCTTCTCCTCTCTTTTGATCATCTTCTGTACACTCCTCTTTATTGATGCCCTTTTTTTCTCCTCTCTCTGGATGCCCTTCTGCTCTCTCCTCTCTCTGGATGCCCTTCTGTTCCATCCTTCTCTGAATGCCCTTCTGTCTTCTACTCTGTCTTGATGCCCTTCTGTTCTCTCCTCTCTCTGGATGCCCTTCTATTTTCTCCTACCTCTGCATGCCCTTCTTTACTCTCCTCTCTCTCTGGATGCTCTTCTGTCTTCTTCTCTCTCCCTATTCCCTTCTGTTCGCTTTATATCCAGCTTCCCTTCTGTCTTCTAGTCTCTCTGAATGTTCTTCTGCTCTCTTCTCTCTCTGGATGCCCTTCTGTTCTCTCCTCTCTCTGGATGATCTTCTGTCTTCTCCTCTCTCCTGATGCCCTTCTGTTCTCTCCTCTCTCCAAATGCCCTTCTGTTCTTTCCCTTCTCTGCATTCGCTCTGTCTTCTTTTAATCTGGATGCCCTTCTGTTCTCTCCTCTTTCTATATGCGTTTCTGTTCTCTCATCAATCTAGATGATCTTCTTTCTTCTCCTCTATCTGTATGGCCTTCTTTACTCTTTTCTGTGGATGCCCTTCTTACCTCTCCTCTCTCTGGATGCTCTTCTTTTCTCTCTTCTCTCTGGAGGCCATTCTGTCCTCTCCTCTCTCTGGAAGACCTTCTGTCTTCTCCTATCTCCCGATGCCCTTCTGTCTTCTCCTCTTTCTGGATAACCTTCTGTTCTCTACTCTCTCTACATGCCCTTCTGTCAACTATTCTCTCTGGATGCCCTTATGTTCTCTCCTCTCTCTGGATGTTCTTCTGTCTTCTACGATATCTGGATACCGTTGTATTCTCTACTCTCCCTGTATGCCCTTATGTCTTCTCCTCTCCCTGGATGGCTTTCTGTTCTCCCCTCTCTCTGGATCCATTCATTCCTCTCATCTCGCTGGATGCCCTTCTTCACCCTCCTCTCTCTGGAAGCCTTTCTGTCGTCTCTTCTCTCTGGATGTGTTTCTGTCCTCTTCTATCTCTGGATGCCTTTCTGTTCTCTCCTCTCTCTGGATGCCCTTCTTTTCTCTCCTTTTCTGGATTCCCTTCTGTCTTCTCCTTCCTCTAGATTCCGTTTTATCCTCTCTTCTCTTTGGATGCCCTTCTGTCTTCTTCTCTCTTCCTATGCCCTTCTGTTCTCTCATCTCTCCAGCTTCCCTTCTGTTTGTCCTCTCTCTGGATGCTCATCTGTTCTCTCCTCATTCTGGATGCCCTTCTGTCTTCTCCTCTTTCTGGATGCCCTTCTGCTCTCTCCTTTTTCCAGATGCCTTCGGTCTTCTCCTCTCGTTCTATGCCCTTCTGTTCTCTTGTCTCTCCAGCTTCCCTTCTGTCTTCTCCTCTCTCTGGATGCCCATCTGTTCTCTCCTCTCTCTGGATGCTTTCCTGTCTTCTCCTCTTTCTGTTTGTCCTTCTGCTCTCTCCTTTCTCTGGATGACCTTCTGTTCTCTCCTCTCTCTGGATGACATTCTGTCTTCTCCTCTTCTGTTATCTCCTATCTCTGAAGGTCCTTCTGTTCTCTCCTCTCTCTGGATTTGCTCTGTCTTCTCCTTCTCTAGATGCCCTTCTGTTCTCTCCTCTCTCTAGATGCCCTTCTGTTCTCTCCTCTATCTAGATGACCTTCTGTCTTCTCCTCTATCTGTATGGCCTTCTTTACTCTTTTCTGTGGATGCCCTTCTGACCTCTCCTCTCCCTGGATGCCCTTCTTTACTCTCTCCTCTCTGGAGGCCATTCTGTCCTCTCCTTTATCCGGATGCCCTTCTGTCTTCTGCTATCCCCGATGTCATTCTGTCTTCTCCTCTTTCAGGATGCCCTTCTGTCCTCTCCTCTTTCTGGATGCCCTTCTGTCCTCTCCTCTCTCAGGATGCCCGTCTGTCCTCTTCTCCATCTGGATGCCTTCTCTCTTCTCATCTTTACAGATGCATTTCTGTGCTCTCCTCTCTCTGGACGCCCTCTGTTTTCTCCTCTCTATGGATGCCCTTCTGTCCTCTCCTCTCTCTGGATGCCATTCTGCCTTCTCTTCTCTCTGGAGGCCATTCTGTCCTCTCCTCTTTCTGGATGCCCTTTTGTCTTCTCCTATCTCCTGATGCCCTTCTGTATTCTCCTTTTTCTGGATGCCCTTCTGTCTTCTTCTCTCTCTGGATGCCCTTCTCTTCTTTCCCCTCTCTGAATGCCCATTTGTTCTATGCCTCTCAACATGCCTTTCTATCCTCTCATCTCTATGGATGCCCTAATGTTTTCTCCTCTTCTGGATTCCCTTCTGTCTTCTCCTCTCTCTGGATGCCCTTCAGTTCTCCCTTCTCTGTGGATACGTTTCTGTCTTCTCTCTCTGGATGCCAATCTGAACTCACCTCTCCATGGATGCCCTTCTTATCTCTCTTCCTTCTGGATGCTCTTCTGTTCTCTCCTCTCTCTAGATGCCCTTCTGTCTTTTCCAATCTCTGGATGGCTTTCTGTTCTCTCCTCTCTCTGGATCCCTTCTGTCCACTCCACTCTTTGGATGCCCTTCTTCACACTCCTATCTCTGGATGCCCTTCTGTCCACTCCTCTCTCTGGATCCCCTTCTGTCTTCTCCTCTCTCTGGATGCCCTTCTGTTCTCTCCTCTCTCTGGATTCCCTTTTTGTCTTCTCCTCTCTCTGGATGCCCTTCTCTTCTCTCCTCTCTCTAGATGCCCTTCTGTCCTCTATTCTCCCTGGATGCCTCTCTATTCTCTTTTCTCTCTGGATGCCCTTCTGTTCTCTCCTCTCTTGGATGCCCTTCTGTCCTCTACTCTTTCTGGATGCCCTTTTGTCTTCTTCTTTCTCTGGATGCCCTTCTGTTTTCTCCTCTCTCTGGATGCCCGACAATTTTCTCCTCACTCTGGATACCCCTCTGTCTTCTCCTCTCTCTAGATGCCCTTCTGTTCTCTCATCTCACTGGATGCCATTATGTCCACTCCTCTCTCTGGATGCCCTTCTGTCTTCTCCTCTCTTGATGCCCTTCAGTCCTCTTCTCTCTCTGGATGTCCATCAGTCTTCTGCTCTCTGTGTATGTGCTTCTGTTCTCTCCTCCTCCTGGATTCTCTCCTGTTCTATCATCTCTCTGGATGTGCTTCTGTTCTCTCTTCTCTCAGGATGTCCTTATGTCCTCTCCTCTCTATGGATGCCCTTCTGTCTTCTCCTTTCTCTGGATACCCTTCTGTTCTCTTCTGTCTCTGAATGCCATTCTTTCCTCTCCTCTCACTGGATACCCTTCTGTTCTATCCTCTCTCTGAATGCCCTTCTGTTCTCTCCTCTTTCTGGATTCCCTTCTGCCTCCTCCTCTCTCTGCATGCCTTTCTGTTCTCTTCTCTCCCTGGATGCCCTTCTGTCCTCTTGTCTCTCAGGATGGGTGTCTGTCCTCTTCTAAATCTAGATGCCTTCTCTCCTCTCTCTGGAAGACCTTCTGTCTTCTCTGCTCTCTGGATGCCCTTCTGTTCTCTCCTTTTTCTAGATGCCCATCTGTTCTCTTTTCTATATAGATGCCCTTGTTTCTTCTCCTCTCACTGTATGGCCTTCTTTAGTCTTTTCTGTGGATGCCCTTCTACCCTCTCCTGTCTCTTGATACCCTTCTTCTCTCTCTTCTCTCTGGAGGACATTCTGTCCTCTCTTCTTTCTGGATGCCCATATGTATTCTCCTATCTCCAGATGCCCTTCTGTCTTTTCCTCTTTCTGGATTCCCTTCTGTTCTCTGCTCTCTCTTCATGTCCTTCTATCCTCTATTCTCTATGGAAGCCCTTATGTTCTCTCCTTTCTCTGGATGTTCTTCTGTCTTTTCCACTCTCTGGTTACCATTCTATTCTCTACTCTCTCTGAATGCCATTCTGTATTCTTTGCTCTCTAAATGCCCTTCCGTTCACTTCTGTCTGTGGATGTGTTTCTGTCATCTCCTCTCTCTGGATGCCCTTCTGTTCTCTCCTGTCTCTGAATGCCCTTCTGACATCTTCTCTTCATAAATGCCTTTCTGTCTTCTTCTCCCTTTGAATGGCTTTCTGTTCTCTCCTCTCTCTGGATCCCTTCTGTCCTCTCCTCTGTCTGGATGCCCTTCTGTCTTCTACTTTCTCTGGATGCCCTTCTGTTCTCTCCTCTATCTAGATTCTATTCTGTCCTCTCATATCTCTGGATGCCCATCTGTTTTATTCTCTCTCTGTATGATCATCTCTTCTCTCATCCCTCTGGATGCTATTCTGTACTCACCTCTCTGTGGATGATATTCTGTTCTCTCATCTCTCTATTTGCCCTTGTGTCCTCTCCTCTCTCCATTGCTCTTCAGTCTTCTCCTCTCTCTGGATGCCCTTTTATCTTCTCCTCTCTCTAGATGCCCTTCAGATCTCTGCTCTCTCCAGATGCTGTTCTATCCTCTTATTTCTCTGGATGCCCTTCTTTCTTCTCCTCTCTCTGGATGCCCATCTGTTTTCACATCTCTCTGGATGCCCTTGTGTCCTCTCCTCTCTCTGGATGCTCTTCTGTTTTCTCATTTCTCTGGATGCCCTTGTGACCTCTCCTCATTCTGGATGCCCTTCTGTCTTCTCCTTTCTCTGGTTTCCCTTCTGTTCTCTCCTTTCTCTGGATGCCCTTCTATTCTCTCCTCTCTCTGGATGCCTTTCTGTTCTCTCCTCTCTCTGGATGTCCTTCTGTCCTCTCCTCTCTCTGGATGTGAATTTGTCCTCTCCTCTCTCTGGATACCCTTCTGTTCTATCCTCTATCTGGATGCCCTTCTGTTCTCGCCTCTCTCCGAATGCCCTTGTGTCCTATTCTCTCTCTGGATGCCCTTCTGTTCTCTCCTCTCTCTGGATTCCCTTCTGTCTTTTCCTGTCTCTGGAGGCCCTTCTGTTCTTTCCTCTCTCTGGATGCCCTTCTGTCCTCTCCTCTCTCTGGATGTCCTTCTGTCTTCCCCTCTCTCTGGATGCCCTTTTGATCTCTCCTCTCTATGCATGCTCTTCTGTCCTCTCATCTCTCTGTATCCCCTTCTGTCTTCTCCTCGCTGTGCATGCCCTTCTTTTTGTACCTCTCTATGGATGCCCTTCGGTCACCTCTCTCTACATGCGCTTCTGTTCTGTTCTCTCTCTAGATTCGCCTTTTTCCTCTCATCTCTCTAGATGTCCTACTGTTCTTTTCTCTCTATTGATGCTCTTCTGTTCTCTCATGTCTCTGGATGACCTTGTGTCCTCTCTTCTCTCTGGAATCCCTTCTGTCTTCTACTTTCTCTGGATGCCCTTCTGTTCTTTCTTCTATCTAGATTCTCTTCTGTCTGCTCATCTCTCTGGATGCCCATCTGTTTTATTCTCTCTCTGTATGATCATCTCTTCTCTCATCTCTCTGGATGGCCTTCTGTGCTCTCCTCTCTGTGGATGATATTCTGTTCTCTCATCTCTCTAATTGCCCTTGTGTCCTCTCCTCTCTCTGGTTGCCTTTTTGTCCTCTCATCTCTCTGGATGCCCTTCTCTCTTCTCATCTCTCTGGATGACCATCTGTTTTCACCTCTCTCTGGATGCCCTTGTGTCCTCTCCTCTCTCTGGGTGCTCTTCTGTATTCTCATTTCTCTGGATGCCCTTGTGAACTCTCCTCTCCCTGGATGCCCTTCTGTCTTTCCCTTTCTCTGGATGCCCTCTTGTATTCTACTCTCTGTGGATGCCCTTCTGTTTTCTCCCCTCAACGGATGCCCTTCTGTCTTCTCCTTTCTCTGGATGCTCTTCACTTCTCTCCTCCCTCTGGATTCCTTTTTTGTCTTCTCCTCTCTCTGGATGCCCTTCTGTAATATCCTCTCTCTGGATACCCAGATAGAAAAGAGTACAGAAGGGTATCCAGAGAGAGGAGAAGACAAAAGGGCATCCAGAGAGAGAAGAGGACAGAAGGGCATCCGGAGAAAGGTGAGAACAGGGGTATCTACAGAGAAAAGAAAAGAGAAGGGCATCGAGAGAGATAGAGGACAGAAGAACATACAGAGAAGGAGAGGACAGAAGGGCATCCAGAGAGAGGAGAGAACAGAAGGGCATCCAGAGAGAGGAGAGAACAGAAGGGCATCCACTGAGAGGAGAGAATAGAAGGGCATTCCAAGAAAGGAGAGAACAGAAGGGCATCTAGAGATAGGAGAGAACAGAAGGGTATCCAAAGATAGGAGAAGACAGAAGGGCATCCAGAGAGAGGAGAGGACAGAAGGCTATCTGGAGAGAGGAGAAAACAGGAGGGCATACATAAAGATAGAGTACAGAAGGGCATCCAGATAGATGAGAAGACATAAGGGATTCCAAAGAGAAGAGAGAATAGAAGGGCATCCAGAGAGAGGAGAGAACAGAAGGGCATCCCCAGAGAGGAGAGAACAGAGGGGCATCCAGAGAGAGGAGTGAACAGAAGGGCATCCCAAGAGAGAAGAGAACAGAAGGGCATCTAAAGAGAGGAGACAACAGAAGGGCATCCAGAGAAAGAAGACAGAAGGGCATACAGAGAGAGGAGAGGTCACAAGGCATCCAGAGAGATAAGAGAACAGAAGAGCATCCATAGAGAGAAGAGAACAGAAGCACATCAAGAGAGATGAGAGGACAGAAGGGAATCTAGAGAGAGGAGAAAATTGAAGGGCATGTAGAGAGATGAGAAGACAGAAGGGCATTCATAGATAGGTGAAAACAGAAGGACATCCAGAGAGAAGAGAAGACAGAAGGGTATCCGGGGAGAAGAGAGAATAGAAGGGCATCCAGAGAGAGGAGAGGAAAAGAGGAAATCCAGAGAGAGGAGAAGACATTAGGGTATCCAGGTTGAGAAGAGGACACAAGGGTATCCAGAGAGATGAGAGAACAGCAGATTTTCCATAGAGAGGAGAGATCAGAAGGGCATCCAGAGAGATGAGCCAACAGAATATCATCCAGTGAGATAAGAGAACAGAAGGGTATCCAGAGAGATGAGATGACAGAAGAGAATCTAGAGAGAAGAGAGAACAGAAGGGCATGTAGAGAGAGGAGAAGACAGAAGGGCATCCATAGAGAGGTGAAAACAGAAGGGCATCCATAAAGATGAGAAGACATAAGGGCATCTAGAGAGAGGACAGAACAGAAGGACATCCAGAGAGAGGAGTGAATAGAAAGGCATCCAGTAAGAGGAGAGATCAGAAAGGCATCCAGAGATAGGAGAATACCGAAGGGCATCCAGAGAGAGGAAAAAACATAAGGTCATCTGGAGAGAGGAGAGAACAGAAGGGAATCCAGAGAGAGGACAAAACAGAATGGTAGCCAAAGAAAGGAGAATACAGACGGGCATCCAGAGAGAGGAGATTCCCGAAGGGCATCTAGAGAGAGGAGAAGACATAAGGGCATCGAGAGAAAGGAGAAAACAGAAGGGCATCCAGAGAGAGGAGAGGACAGAAGGACATCCGGAGAGAGGAGAGAACATAATCTATCCGGAGATAGGAGAGAACACAAGGGCATCCAGAGAGAGGAGAGAAAAGAAGGGCATCCAGAGAGAGGAGAAGACAGAAGAGCATTCAGAGTTAGGAAAGAGAGAAGGTCATCCGGAGACAGGACCAGACAGAATGGCATTGAGATAGAAGAGAGAGGAGAATACTGAAGGGCATTCAGACAGAAGAGAGAAGAGAAGGACATCCAGAGAGATGAGAGTACTTGAGAGAATCCATGGAGTGAATAGAACAGAAAGGCAACCAGAGAGATTAGAGGACAGAAGGGCATCCATAGAGAGGAGAGGACAGAAGGGCATTCAGAGAGAAGAAAGGACAGAATTTCATCCAGAGAGAGGAGAGATCAGAAGGGCATCTAGTGAGAGGAGAAGACAGAAGGGCATCCAGTGATAGGAGAGAACAGAAGGCATCCAGGGAGAGGATAGATAAGAAGGGCATCCAGAGAGAGGAGAATTTCGAAGGGCATCCAGAGAGAGGAGAAGACATAAGGGCACCCTGAGAGAGAGGTGAGCAGAGAAAGGCATCTAAAGAGAAGAAAACAGAAGGCCATGCAGAGAGATTGGAGCAAAGAAGGGCATCCAGAGCGAGGAGAGGACAGAAGGGCATCCAGAGAGAGGAGAAAACAGAAGGTCTTACAGAGAGAGAAGATTACTGAAGGGCATACACAGAGAGGGGAGAATAGAAGAAAATCTAGAGAGAGCAGAGAACAGAAGTGCATCCAGAGAGGGGAGAAAACAGAAGGCCATCCAAAGAGAGGAAATGACAGAAGGCATCTAGAGAAAATAGAAGACAGAAGGGCATTCAGAGAGAGGAGAGGACACAAGGGCATCCAGAGAGATGAGAGAAGAGAAGATCATTTAGAGAGAGAAGAGACCAGAAGGGCATCCAGAGAGATGATGGAACAGAAGAGAATCTAGAGAGAGGAGAGAACAGAAGGGGATCCAGAGAGAGGAGAAGCCAGAAGGGCATCCAGAGAGAGGAGAGGACACAAGGGCATCCCAAGTGATGAGAGAACAGAAGAGCATCAATAGAGAGAATAGAACAGAAAGGAATCCAGAGATATGAGAGGAAATGAGGGAATCTAAAGAGAGGAGAGAACAGAAGGGCATCCAGAGAAGGGAGAAGCCAGAAGGGCATCCAGAGAGAGGAGAGGACACAAGGGCATCCTGAGTGATGAGAGAACAGAAGAGCATCAATAGAGAGAAAAGAACATAAGGGGATCCAGAGAGATTAGAGGAAATGAGGGAATTTTTAGATAGAAGAGAACAGAAGGGCATCCAGGGAGAGGAAAGTACAGAAGGGCCTCCAGAGAGAGGAGAAAACAGAAGGGCATTCAGAGAAAGGAGAGAACAAAAGGGCATCCAGAGAAATGAGAAGACTGAAGGTCATCCAGAGAGAAGAGAGGACAGAAGGGGCTCCAGAGTGAGGAGAGAACAGAAGGGCATCCAGAGAGTGGAGAAGACAGAAGGACATCCAGAGAGAGGAGAGGACAGAAGGGCATGTGGAGATAGGAGAGAACATAAGAGCATACAGAGAGTGGAGAGAACAGAAGGGCATCCACAGAGAGTAGAAGACAAAAGGGCCTCCAGAGAGAAGAGGACAGAAGTGCACCCAGAGTGAGAAGAAGACACAAGGGCATCCAGAGAGGAGAGGACAGAAGAGCATTTCGAGAGAGGAGAGAACAGAAGGGCATCCAGATAGAGGAGAGTACAGAAGGGTATCCAGAAAGAGGAGAAGACAGAAGGGTATCCAGAGAGAGAAGAGGAAAGAAGGGCATCCGGAGAAAGGAGAGAACAGGCGTATCTGCAGAGAAAAGAAAAGAGAAGGACATCAAGAGAGATAGAGGACTGAAGGGCATACAGAGAAGGAGAGATCAAAAGGTAATTCAGAGAGATGAGAGAACAGATGGGTATCCAGAGAGAGGAGCGAACAGCAGGGTATCCAGAGAGAAAAAAGGACAGAAGGGCATCCACTGAGAGGTGAGAACAGAAGGGCATCTCAAGAGAGGAGAGAACAGAAGGGCATCCAGAGAGGAGAGGACAGAAGTGCATCTAGGGAAAAAGAATACAGAAAGGCATACAGAGAGAGGAGAGGACACAAGGCATCCAGAGAGATAAGAGAACAGAAGAGCATCCATAGAGGGAAGAGAACAAAAGCACATCAAGAGAGATGAGAAGACAGAAGGGAGTCTAGAGAGAGGAGAAAAGTGAAGGGCATGTAGACAGATGAGAAGACAAAAGGGCATTCATAGAGAGGTAAAAACAGAAAGGCATCCAGAGAGAGGAGATAATAGAAGGGCATCCAGAGAGAGGAGAGGAAAAGAGGTAATCCAGAGAGAGGAGAAGACAGTAGGGTATCCAGGGAGAGGAGAGGACACAAGGGCATCCACAGAGATGAGAGAACAGCAGATCTTCCATAGAGAGAAGAGATCAGAAAGGCATCCAGAGAGATAAGCGAATTGAAGATCATCCAGTGAGATAAGCGAAGAGAAGGACATCCAGAGAGATGAGAAGACAGAAGAGAATTTAGAGAGAAAAGAGAACAGAAGGGCTTGTAGAGAGAGGAGAAGACAGAAGGGCATCCATAGAGAGGTGAAAACAGAAGGGCATCCAGAAAGAGGAGAAGACTTAAGGGCATCCAGAGAGAGGACAGAACAGAAGGGCATCCAGAGAGAGGAGTGAATAGAAAGGCATCCAGAGAGAGAAGAGATCAGAAAGGCATCCAGAGAGAGGAAAAGACCGAAGGGGATCCAGAGAGAGGAGAAAACATAAGGTCATCAGGAGTGAGGAGAGAACAGAAGGAAATCCAGAGATAGGACAAAACAGAATGGCAGCCAAAAAAAGGAGAGTACAGACCGGCATCCAGAGAGAGGAGATTCCCGAAGGGCATCTAGAGAGAAGAGAAGACATAAGGGCATCCAGAGAAAGGAGAACGCAGAAAGGCATCCAGAGATAGGACACAACAGAAAGGCATCAAGAGAGAGGAGAAGACTGAAGGGCATTCAGAGAAAATAGAGAAGAGAAGGGCATCCAGAGAGATGAGAGTACAGTTGAGAATCCATGAAGAGAATAGAACAGAAAGGCAAGCAGAGAGACTAGATGACAGAAGGGCATCCAGAGAGATGAGAGGACAGAATTTCATCTAGAGAGAGGAGAGATCAGAAGGGCATCCAGAGAGAGGAGAGGACAGAAGGGCATCCAGAGAGAGGTTGGATCAGAAGGGCATCCAGAGAGAGGAGAGAACAGAGGGCATCCAGGGAGAGGATAAATAAGAAGGGCATCCAGAGAGAGGAGAAGACATAAGGGCATCCAGAGAGAGGTGAGCACAGAAAGGCATCCAAAGGGAAGAAAACAGAAGGGCATCCAGAGAGATGGAAAGACAGAAGGGTATCCAGAGAGAGGAGATGACAGAAAGGTATCCCTGGAGAGGAGAGAACAAATGAGCATCCAGAGAGAAGAGAAGACAGACGGGCATCCAGAGAGAAGACAGAAAAGAATGGCATCCAGAGAGAGGAGAAGACATAAGGGCATCTGAAGAGAGGAGAGAACATAAGGGCATCCAGAGAGAGGACAAAACAGAAGGGTATCCAGAGAATGGAGAATAGAGATGGGCATGCAGAGAAAGGAGATACCCAAAGGGCATCTAGAGAGAGGAGAAGACATAAGGGCATCCAGAGAAAGAGAAAACAGAAGGTCATACAGAGAGAGAAGAGTACTGAAGGGCATCCAAAGAGAGGGGAGAATAGAAGAAAATCTAGAGAGAGCAGAGAACAGAAGGGCATCCAGAGAGGGGAGAAAACAGAAGGTAATCCAAAGAGAGCAAAGGACAGAAGGCATTCGGAGAGTGTAGAAAACAGAAAGGCATCCAGAGAGAGGAGAGGACACAGGGACATCTCGAGTGATGAGAGAAGAGAAGATCATTTAGAGAGAGAAGAGAACAGAAGGGCATCCAGAGAGATGATGGAACAGAAGAGAATCTAGAGAGAGGAGAAAACAGAAGGGGATCCAGAGAGAGGAGAAGCCAGAAGGGCATCCAGAGAAAGGAGAGGACACAAGGGCATCCCAAGTGATGAGAGAACAGAAGAGCATCAATAGAGAGAATAGAACAGAAGGGGATCCAGAGATATGAGAGGAAATGAGGGTATCTATAGAGAGGAGAGAACAGAAGGGCATCCAGAGAGAGGAGAAGCCATAAGGGCATCCAGAGAGTGGAGAGGACACAAGGGCATCCCAAGTGATGAGAGAACAGAAGAGCATCAATAAAGAGAATAGAACAGAAGGGGATCCAGAGAGATGAGAGGAAATGAGGGAATCTATAGAGAGGAGAGGACAGAAGGGCATCAAGAGAGAGGAAAGAATAGAAGGGCCTCCAGAGAGAGGAGAAAAAAGAAGGGCATCCCGAAAGAGGAAAGAACAAATGGGCATCCAGAGAAATGAGAAGACCGAAGGGCATCCAGAGAGAAGAGAGAACAGAAGGGCCTTCAGAATGTGGAGAGAACAGAAGGGCATCCAGAGAGAGGAGAGGGCAGAACGGGATACAGAGAAAGAGAATACAGAAGGGCATACAGAGAGAGGAGAGGAAACAGGGCATCCAGAGAGATAAGAGAACAGAAGAGCATCCAGAGAAAGGAGAAGACAGAAGGGCATCCAGAGAGAAGAGGACTGAAGGGCATTGGGAGAGAGGAGAAGACAGAAGGGCATCCAGAGAGAGGTGAGGACAGAATGTCATCCAGTGAGAGGCGAGAACAGAAGGTTATCTAGAGAGATGAGAAGACAGAAGGGTATCCAGAGTGAGTACAAGATTGTCGGTCATACAGAGTGGGCAGAAGACAGAAGGGCATTGGGAGAGACGAGAGAACAGAAGGGCATAGGGAGAAGAGAAGACAGAAGGGCATCTAGAGAGAGGAGAGTACAGAAGGGATCCAAAGAGAGGAGAGAACAAAAAGCCACTCAGAGAGATGAGAA